>NC_043000.1:89563538-89583538 GCF_006345805.1 Octopus sinensis
AAGGAAATTAATCAAGAACATTAAGATTATACTAGATAAAGAAACGAAGATGAAACGATTAAGCCAAAAGCAGCTAAACAATTCAACGAACTAGAGCATATTCAGCAGTCAGAAACGATCGTGTCCATTTTCCGCTTTCACGTATTTATTATCCAAATACTATAAATTGGTCGGTCGGGAAAGAGCCTGTGAGTATCTTGACGGGTGATGTAGATAATAGATAGCCTGCAACATCCTCATGGGTAAGATATAGAATTTCATATTCTTGTAAGACGATGCTCAATGGTCGGTCTCTCTCTTTCATTGACTCTCTTTCTCTCTCCTTCTTTCACACACACACACGTTTTCTCTCTCTCTCTCTCTTACACACACACACTCTCTCGCTCTTTCTCTCTCTCTGTTCCTCTTTCTCTCTCCCCTCTCCCTCTATCCTCTCTCTTTCTCTATCTCTCTATTTCTCTCTTTCTCTTTCTTCCCCTCTCTCTCTCTATCTCTCTCTTTCTCTATCTCTCTATTTCTCTCTTTTTCTTTCTCCCCCTCTCTCTCCTGCTGATAATCGGAAACCATCTTCTCTCTAATCTGCCCTTGACATCCTTCGCTTCACGCATTCAAATCTTTCTTGAAGCTCACTTTTCTTTAGGCGGGGGTCTTTCCTTTTAAATTCTTTCATAGGCGTAGGAGTGGCTGTGTGATAAGTAGCTTGCTTACAAACCACATGGTTCCGGGTTCAGTTCCACTGCGCGGAACCTTGGGCAAGTGTCTTTTTCTATAGCCTCGGGCCGACCAAAGCCTTGTGAGTGGATTTGGTAGACGGAAACTGAAAGAAACCTGTCGTATATATATGTGTGTGTGTGTGTGTGTGTGTGTGTGTGTGTGTGTGTGTGTGTGTGTGTGTGTGTGTGTGTGTGTATGTATGTTTGTGTGTCTGTGTTTGTCCCCCCAACATCGCTTGACAACCGATGCTGGTGTGTTTACGTCCCTGTAACTTAGTGGTTCGGCAAAAAGAGTCCGATAGAATAAGCACTAGGCTTACAAAGAATAAGTCCTGGGTTCGATTTGCTCGACTAAAGGCGTTGCTCCAAAAAATTAAAAGAGAAACCCACAAAAATTTTGACCTCAACTAAAGCCTATTTTATCGATCCCGAAGGCTGTAAGACAAAGTCGACCTCTGCGAAATTTTAACTCAGTAAAAGTGCTGAGCATTTTTTCAAGAAGAAGAAGAAGAAGAAGAAGAAGAAGAAGAAGAAGAAGAAGAAGAAGAAGAAGAAGAAGAAGAAGAGGAGGAGGAGGAGGAGGATAATGATGATGACGATGACGATGACGATAACGGTGAAGAAGGCCAAGAATATTGAGATATATTTCACAAGTTATAAGTAGTACACATACACATATTTCCGCATATACACGTATACAGGCAAGAGCGTATAAACTTATGCAGGCAAGTGCGTATACACACAAAAACACAAGCAACGAAAGCAATTCCTTCGTCAGTAGCCAAACTACATATAAATTATTGCAGACAGGTAGTAAGAATAATGTTTGGAGACGAGTAGTGAGTAAGAATAATTGTTTCCACTTATTATTAATGAGATTTCACCACTATAATAGCAGTTTATATTGTCTTACAAATAATAATGATGATGATGATAATAATAATAATAATAATAATAATAATAATTATAATAATAATACCAATAATAATACATTTTTCATTACAGTACTATATCGCTCAATGACAAAGATTTATAATTGAAAATATACACCTGTATATATCTATGCGTGCGTATGAGTATAAATGCATATATACATACACAGCTCTCACCTCCACATAAGTACATATATATATGTGTGTGTATGTGTGTGTGTATCTATGTATACATACATATAGGTGACTTTTCTATCCATAGTGTTTCCAGCACATTTGCACGCAATTATTTATAGCTGTATCTGCTTCGAGTGTCTCCATTCCAAAACAAATATATGTGTCTGTATATGTGTATAGATATATATATGTGTGTGTGTGTATGTTTATGTAATATATGCATACATACATAATATATATATAATATATATATATATATATATATATATATATATATATATATATATATATATATAGTATATATATATATATAGGCGCAGGAGTGGCTGTGTATAGGCGCAGGAGAGTGGCTGTGGTAAGTAGCTTGCTTATGGACCTACATGGTTATGGTTCCGGGTTCAGTCCCACTGCGTGGCATCTTGGGCAAATGTCTTCTACTATAGCCTCGGGCCGACCAAAGCCTGTGAGTGGATTTGGTAGACGGAAACTGAAAGAAGCCTGTCGTATGTATGTAATATATATATGTAATATGTTTGTTTGTGTCTGTGTTTGTTCCCCCTATCATTGCTTGAGAACCGATGCTGGTGTGTTTACGTCCCCGTCACTTAGCGGTTCGGCAAAAAGAGACCGAGAGAATAAGTACTGGGCTTACAAAGAATAAGTCCCGGGGTCGATTTGCTCGACTAAAGGCGGTGCTCCAGCATGGCCGCAGTCAAATGACTGAAACAAGTAAAAGTAAAAGTAAAGTATATATATATACTTGTTTATGATGTTTTGTGAATTTATGGAAAGAAATCCCATATGCATATTTGTAGTGTGTTCCAACAAAATGTATACACACTTTAAATAATTGTAAAATAGGTTTATCAAAATACATTTCATTTTCAAAATTTAATAGAATCTACAGACATTAATTAATTTTTTTGTCAACGCCTGTTTTCAACCTGCTGACAACGCGAAACAATAGAATCGCAAACATCACGAAACAAATCGTTTGGTACTTGTATGCATTCTCGTTCAATGGCTGCTCTCAAATCAGCTACTGTTGCAGGTTTCATAGCTTAGACTTTATCTTTTAAGTATCCCCATAAAAAAAGTCTTGTGATCTGAGGTCTGGTTAATGCGGAGGGTATTCAAAGGATCCGCAATGGTAGTGTGGAGGTGCTCCATCTTGCTGAAAATAAAACTCCTCATCTTCTCTAATGCTTGGCATGACAGACTGTTGCAGCAAGTTCAAGTAAACGGGACCAGTTACAGTAGCGTCAAAAAAGAATGATCCAATTAATCCCTTTGACGATAAACCACATCACACTGTAACTCCTGGTAAATTGACATGGTATTCCACCATAACGTGCGAATTCTCAGGTCTCCAGTAGGTGCAATTGTACCGGTTAAATGATTTGAAGGTAGCCTCATCACCCCACACAATCTTTGTTGGAAAGTGTGCTTCTTCTACACATCGTGCCAAGTACCACACGCAATACTGCACATCTCAGTCTGGATCAACGTCATTAATAGCATGGACTAATCTTGGAAAGTAACTTTTCTATTGACAACGCTTCAAAATGCATTGGGCAGACGATTTTGGAATACCTACCTCACGACTTGCTTGCTGCACAGATTTTCTTGGACTTTGGTCATACCTTTCCAGCACTCCTTCTTACTTTGTGGGGGTTCTCGATGTTCGTGGTCTTCCGGAACGCTTCTCGTGGCCATTCTGAACAGTTCCATCGGCTTCAAACTTATCTCTAATTCTAGTGGCGGGGAGTCGTGTTGGTGGATGTGTTTGAAACTCCCTTCTAAACTGTTTTTGCACTTCAACTGCGTTTTCACACTTCAAGCAACATTTTAGAATGAATTTCCTTTGTTCAAAGCTTAGTCTGAGTGCATCATTAATTTCAATCAGTTTAATCTGGAAAGAAAAATCATCAATTGAGTTATCAGCTGGTAAAGTGTGCATACATTTTTCTGGACACCTATAATATATATATATATATATATATATATATATATATATATATATATATATATATATATATATATATATATATATATAATATAAATATATATATATATATATATACATACATACATACATACATACATACATACATACATATACATTATTATATATATATATATATTATTATATATATATATATATATATATATATATATATATATATATAATATATACATATGTGTGTGTATTCTGTGTTCAAGGATTTCGATTAACTGACTTACTGAATTAGTGACCAAAGTAATTCTAAGGTACGTCCGTGTCACATGGCGTCAAGTTGTTCCTCTTAATTGGGGTTAGGGTCAAGTGTTCCCCTAACCCTAACCCTAATTAAGAGGAACAACTTGACGCCATGTGACATGGACGTACCTTAGAATTACATGTACACAGTTCCGTCTTCCCAATTTCTCTCAACCCGTGTGGATTAATTCAATGTCATATAACAATAATACTTTCCCAAAATACCATGTTGTTGGAACGAACGCAAGAACCCATGTTGCAAAGCGAACCCCGTAACAACGTACCTGTGTATGTGCATTATTGCCGTTGTTGTTGGTGAAAGTGTAGCCAAATGTGTAAGATGCTCGCTCCTCGTTCAGGAGGTCCCGGTGTCGATGTTACTGCATTGTGTCTTCAGCAAATATCATTCACCATTTCACTGTCTACGAAGGGCATCTGCATATTCAGCCACGTTCAGAGTTTTCCAATTTAGCAGGTACGTTAGCTGAGTGAAACACAAACTTCATTGTCGAAACCGGCGGAACTCTGTTGCTTAACAGTATATATTGTGTGAGGGGATGTGCGTACGTGTGTGTATGTAATAGGAAGTTAAAAGTTATGGCCGGTCATAGAGTGACCACTGGTTTCGCACCACTGTAGCACTGTGACATCGGACTCAAATGGGTAAAGGCGCATAATCTCCCTACAACAGGAGGAAGAAATACGTAACTGTCAGTTGATTTTGGAAACAAAATATCCCCTTCATACTGGCTCCGGTCATGGTAATATTCGAAGGAGCTGTGGCGGGAATATTCAACGGATGAGGAATTCCAAGTCTGGAGTAAGAATCGTTTGAAATGTGGGCATTGATTATATACTTCTTTCCGGGAATTTAAAAGGGTCGAGCAAGCTTTTTAAGATTCTTGCCTTCTCATCTAAGCAAAACTTACATGGTTTGTTACATCTACACTAGAAGATTTATCAAGATGAATACTACAGTTTTGTGGTTTTCGATGGTATATCCACATCAAGTAAGATATATAGAGTGCTGTTCTGAACAAATACTGCTTCCGTCGCTGATATATACATACATACATATATATATATATATATATATATATATATATATATATATATATATATATACACATATATATATATATATGTATATTATATGTATATAGTATGTATGTATGTATGTATGTAGTATGTATGTATGTACGTATGTATGTAGATAGTATTTGTATATATGTATATATGTGTGTGCGCGTGTGTATACATATATATATATATATATGTTCATACGCGTACTCACAATGTATTAGTGTTTGTGTGGATATATATTGATATTAGTATATATGGTACCATAATGTATTACTGTAAAATATTATGACCACCAAATAAATTACAGTAGGTGACGTGATGCGAATGTTTTCAGAATTGGGTTAATTTTCATATTGTTATTAACTCAAAATTTTTACATTTCGTTCTATTTCAGCTCAGAAAATTATTCCAACAATTATTCCGACAGATGCACCAGGTAAGTACTTACAAAATTTCCCCTTCCTTGGTTCTCCTCTCTCTCCTTCCTCTATTACCACCAAATTTTCCCTTTTTGCAGTTTATTTATGTGTACCTCTCTTTCTTGCCCGTTTCTCTTTTACAATGTATTATATTTTAATTACATGGAAAACAATATGCCCATGAGCGTTTACAGGACCTCCGAAACTGATGAACGAGAGTATAGAAGGAACGTAACCTCAGACCTAGCCCAGAGGCTAAAACCAGAAATGTCTCCCGCTTAATATACAAAAGGAGCCGATGATGATGTTAAACCGAAAGACGAACTAATTCAACCACTTTAACCCATTAGCTGCCAAATTTATACTCATATTTTTTGGCTTTGCCAAGTGTCTTAGGGGTTAAAATAATATATAGTATTGAAATTTTCTTCATATGTGAATTATTTTGGAAATTATAAATTTTTCGAAAAGTCCCCAATGGGGATCGTTGAAAAAAAGCATATTTATCCTTTTCTATTCAATTGCAATAATAGACATTTTAGGGGCTTTTTGAAACTATAGTATCAAATGTGAATGTGTATGAAATATCAATGAATGATATAGATGGGAAATTTAAAAAAAAAAACAACGTTTTCAAAGCAATCAATATTTCTGTAGCTCAAAAATTGCGATTTATGACATAAAATGTCCTCTAGAATTAGCCAGAGCTAAAAATGCCGAACTTTAACTACTAAATATTGTTAAACACACTCTGCAAATGCAATGTACATAAGCAATTCACTTTAAATACAAGGAGCAATCGGCAGAGAGGTTGTTTTTAACAGATCCACAAATGGGACTTATGGCAGGCAATGGATTAACGTCAGCTACATTTGAACTTAGAAATCAACGAATCAGAAAATATACTACAAAGCATCTGCTCTGAAATTTCTGTCAGCCCAACTTCCTATAAGGATAAGTTATTTATCGGCCCCAGAAGGGGAGAAGTAGGGTTGACTTCGACGGGATTTGAACTCAGAATGCGAGGTGCTAGAATAATGCCGCATCATTTGGTTCGACGCTCTAAAATCTCTGCCAATCAACTTCATGTTACGTAATCAAGTTTTGTTTCCTGCTTAGTGCAGCCTTGCTATAATTGCCGTCTTGCAGAGCCTTCTTATTATTGGAGGAGTGCCATGTTGTTGATGGTATTATTGTTGACACTCCAACCAGTGCGTCCATATCGAGCCAATTAGTTAACAAAGACGCTTCAAGTGCAACATTCCCGTCTATTTTTTTCTCAGTCACAGTTTCTCTAGAAACCCATCATCTAACGAATCCCTCCTTTTAGCCTGTTGTTTCGAGACGAGATTGAAATCGTTTCACTGCTTTTACACTAGGTGATATTCTTCGAAAAGGTATGAACATTACAATATAATATTTTCTTTTGCTTTGTTCGTAGTAAAACAAGAATAATCATTTCCGTTTAACTCTACGTTAGTATGTACTTTATTTTCTTTCAGATTGTAATGTATCAATGGCTGACATTCTCTTCATTCTGGATTCATCCGGAAGTGTAGCAAATCCTGACTTTCTTAGAATGATTACTTTTGTTAAAGAAATGGTAAAAGGTTTCGATATTGGCAATAGTACGGTGCGAGTTGCAGTTAGTATATTTTCTGGAGGTACCGTTGAAAAATTTCATCTCGACAAATATTTCGACAAGGCCGCCTTACTGAAAGCTATAGGACAAATCTCGCGAGTTACTGGCTCCACAAACACTGCAAATGCTCTAACTCGTGCTAGAACAATCAGCTTTCAACCCCCTCATGGTGATCGAAGTGGGGCTCCTAACATTGCCATTGTTATTACAGACGGAAATTCTGACAATCCGATTCAAACCACCGATGCTGCGTTACAGTTGAAGAATACAGGCACTGCAGTGTTCTCAATTGGTGTTGGATCAAATGTACACCAATCAGAACTTGAATCTATAGCCTCAGATAAATCTCATATCTTCACAGTGACTAACTTTAAGGCTCTAGAAAACATCAAGAAAAACCTGGCCATAAAAACTTGTGAAGGTAGGTAAACGAACAATTGATATCTACTTATATTTCCTGTGTTACATGAGGAATTTAATGAAATATAGGAATAATATGCTAATATATGAATAATATGTAATACTGCTGTTGGAATTGTTGTTGTTCTTGCTGCTGTTGTTATTGTTGTTCAGCACTAAGTCAGTTTTTATCAAACAAGCCTATGATAAATGCTGGGAAGACTGCGTAAAGAGTAGGAAAACTTTCCACGCAAAGTTTTACATTTTGTAATCTTAAATAACTGACTGCAACACAAATACACATGATGCTAAACCCTACTGTCTTTAACTTCACTCTGACCAACTTTTTCCTCAATTGCACTCCACTCTTTCTGCCGATTTTTTTAATTAATACAAATCTTGCTGATGCAGGCCACCAGTAGTTTTTTCCGTTTTATTATTATTGAGTGAGAGAGCAGCGCATGCCATCAAAGTGACACTGGAGTACAAATACGAAGCCTAGTATACCCATCATGACTACTCGTTTGATAAGGGTGCACCAGGCACATGCATCACAACTGAAATTGCACGAAATGGTGACCTCGTATCAAGAAAAACAGTGCATGACCTTGCATGTGGGCCCAGTTAGAGTTTTTGTAAGGTTGAGTAGCCTTCTCAAAAAGTTCCTGAATAAAGGCTTTTTAAGGATGTTGAACGAAAACCCATCTTTTCAGGGGTGAATGATTCAAACCCCAAAGAATCCTTCTCAACGCATAGCTTTGATGCTCTCCCACTACTCCTACTTGTGATCAGAGATGCCCTAATGGTTACAGTCAAGCAAATAACAAACAAATCTGTGGTATTGAGCAAATATTTGCTGTTGTTGTTATTGCTATTATCACCATTATTATTACTACTACTAATTCTAATTTTGGCACAAGGCCAGAAATTTTAAGGGGCGGAAATTTTACTATATGGACGCAAGTGCTTAAATGGTACTTATTTTATCGACCATTGGCGGGATTAAACAACTTTGACCTCGGTGACAGTAGTAGTAGTAGTATTAGTAGTAGTAGTATTAGTAGTAGTATTAGTAGTAGTAGTAGTAGTAGTAGTAGTAGTAGTAGTAGTAGTAGTAGTAGTTGTAGTTGTAGTTGTTGCTGTTATTGTCGTAGGGCGGCTACCTGGCAGAATCGTTAGTATGCTGGGCGGTATGCTTAGCGGTATTTCGTCTGCTGCTACGTTCTCAGTTCAAATTTCACCGAGGTTGACTTAACCTTTCATCTTTCGGGGTCGATAAATTAAGTACCAACTATGTCCTTTCCTTTATCCCTTCGGGGGGTCGATAAAATGAGTTCTATGGTCGATGTGATTGACTTAACCTCTACCCCAAAATATCAGGCTTTGTGCCTATTATACAAACGATTATTATTTTTATTGCTATATAGTTTCTCCATAAACGCATGTATTTTTAAATTTATTATTTTTTGTTTTATTTTGTTTTTTTCTTTGTTTTTCAGCCCAGATTATTCCAACGGAACCAGCAATAAGTAAATCTGATATTTTATAACTATTTTATTTATTAATCACCTATATCTATATTTATAAGATATTTCCATTTTCTCATTATAACTCCTTATATTTAACACTGTGAATCTACCTCAGTCCATTAATTTTCGCATAAAGTTAATGGATATTTTTAACAACTGAATACTTATGTATTTACTATATTACAAAAACTCAGCCATTTGCAAACATGCAGTTGCACACAATACCAGCATGAAATTTCAACCGGTCTTTGTAAGCTTCAATTATGTTTGATTGTGTGAATATTCATCGAATATCAGCGGCTCATAAACATTCAATATGAAGTTAAATAGCTCTATTGAAAGCGGCTAATATAACACCTGTTCCTGAATATAACACCTGTTCCTTTTTATCATTTAATAATTAATAAAATTATATATTCATAATAACACAAATATGTCTGTATGTACGTGCGTACGTGTATGTGTGTGTGTATTACCTGCTAGAGGGTGATAGCGGTTCGCTCCCCTTGCTAGCAACATATATTGTATAGAATGAGTACAGCGTCACACCGATAACCAGCTGGCAGAAAACCTGCATGGGGTTAAACTAGTAGCAACATGGAACAGCCACTGTGATATGGCGACTGACTATATATATATATATATATATATAATATATATATATATATATATATATATATATATATATATATATATATATATAATATATATATATATATATGCGAACTATATATATATATATATACACTGTGTAAGTCATAAGGGGGAAAAATTAAAATAATTTATTACCAGTAGTTCGCATGCGAAGGCTTAATTCTGAAGTCACGCCGATAAAACAGTAGAATGAAAGGAATTATTATTTTTAGTTAATCCCATACTTGAGTTTCCCTATTAATGAGCAAATAAATTAATTTGTCATCAGTAGTTCATCAGTGGGATCGCTAAAGAAAGCATAATTATGTAGCAATAATACGTCCCGAAAAAACACGTGCCAGATCATCCTTGTAGCATTATGGATATAAATCAAGTGATCGGGTACACTCACATAACAGGAAGAAAATAATAAATTTTTAAAACTGCGTACTATAAACCGCAGAATTACAAAGTTTAATGTGTAAATCATAAGGGCAAAAAATTAGAATAATTTATTACCAGTAATTCGCATGCGTACATAAATAAGGGTGTATAAAGATATATACACAAAGATGAACCATGGCTGGACTTCTTACACGCTGAAAAGGACAGTTGAGCGCAACCACGAAAAAATAATTCTAAAGGTACGCCGATAAAGCACTAGAATGAAAAGAATGGAAGAAATTCTAACCTTTCCATTATACACATTATGATGGGCGAAATATATGTTTAAGTGAAAATGATTTTTAAAATATGGTAAATATTTTGGAAAAGACCCGTTCGTAATCATAGTATGAAATAGCTTTTTTTTATACGTTTCTTTCGAATGCATTGAACGTATCTCACCTCCAAAGATTTGGTTGCCATTTCTAGCATGCTCTGCTACCATGTAACAGCTACTTGCGATGAAGGACCCGAAATACCTGTTACGTGGTAGCATTGCGTGCAAGAAATGGCAGCCAAATCTTTCCTTTTCTGAGGAAATTGTACATATACAATTCTGAGGAAATTATATATATACAATTGTGTGGGAGCCTGTCGTATATATACATCTCAGACCAGTTCCACTTGAGAAGGGGGAGATAATGCAAGGCTTGAGGATTCTCCAAAGACGACATGCCATTGAGGAAAAGACCAGTTTTATTGTTTGGATATAAGACATTCATCGATACTTGTTTCCGGCTCAATAACCGTCGTTATCACGAGAATTTTCCAACTTTATCTCCAAAACTCAACGGGCTTAAACCTATTCAAAAAGGTTAGAAGCCATTTATAACATTCGTAATTTGTTTAATCTAATCGAAAATGAGCTAAAAGATATAATTCAGAGCAGCCTGTACAGCAGATGCTTTGAAGCCCAACTCTATAAAATAAGGTTTATAGGTTTAAGCCAAAACGCGCATGTGTGATTGTGCGGCAAGAAGTTTTGCTTCCCAATTACATGGTTCCGAGTTCAGTCCTATTGCATGGCACCTTGCGCAAGTGATTCCTATTATAACCTCGGGATAACCAAAACCATTTGAGTAGATTTGCTAGGCGGAAGCAGAAAGGAGCCTATCATATATATGTGTGTGAGTGTGTGTGTGTGAGTGTGTTTGTGTGTGTGCGTGCGTGCGTATGTGTGTGTGTGTATGTGTGTGTACGTGTGCATTTGCATGTCCTCCACCACCGCTTAACAACCAGTGTTGGTTTGTTTACGTCTCCATAACTTGGTGGTTCAGCAAAAGACGCCGACAGAATGAGTGACTGGATTTTAAAATAACTCCTGGGCGCACTCCAATGACTGAAACTAGTAAAAGATAAGAGAGGCAGAGAGATTAACACACACACACACACACACACACATATAACTATATATATATATATATATATATATATATATATATATATATATATATATATATATATATATAAAAATATATATATAATATATATATATATATGTGTGTATATGTCTATGCACATGTGTGTGTATATATGTGTGTGCGTCCGTGCGTACGTGTGTGTGTGTGTGTATTGTGTGTGCGTGTGCGTGTGCGTGTGCGTGTGCGTATGTGTGTGTGTGTGTATTATCTCAAGTAATCTTCCTCTGCGTTAGAATTGATAGAGATGGCAAACGGCAATCATATCAAATATTTTGGATGTCAGAAAATATAACGTTTTATCAAATCGAGTGGCTGTGTGGTGAGTAGCTTGCTTACCAACCATATTGTTCCGGGTTCAGTCTCACTGCGTGGCACCTTGGGCAAGTGTCTCCTACTATAGCCTCGGGCCGACCAAAGCCTTGTGAGTGGATTTGGTAGACGGAAATTGAATGAAGCCCGTCGTATATATGTATATGTATATATATGTATGTTTGTATGTGTATACGTTTGTGTGTCTGTGTTTGTCCCCCCAACATCGCTGACAACCGATGCTGGTGTGTTTACGTCCCCGTAACTTAGCGGTTCGGCAAAAGAGACCGATAGAATAAGTACTTGGCTTACAAAGAATAATCCCTGTTGTCGATTTGCTCGACAAAAGGCGGTGCTCCAGAATGGCCACAGTCAAATGACTGAAACAAGTAAAAGAGTAAAACAGTAAAAGAGACATATACACAGACACACACACAAACACACACGCATACACTCATGCATACATACATACATACATACATACATACATACATACATACATACATACATACATACATACATACATACATACATACATACATAAATTATGGCTGCCCCCTCGTTATCGGGTATGGCCATTTCATGAAGCTGGTGCTGTGATCGAATGTGACTTTTTAGCCCAGCCAAATATCTACAATGTCTTGTACAGAATTGGCAACTAAAACCTTTACCGGTAATAGCCGGCTGTAGTTGTAACTGGGCTTCATGTACCTTTGCATGTCGTTTAAGTCCTCCTGCCGAATTACACTCTCTTCCACATGCCTGACATATATGATTAGTATGGTGTATAACACCACCACCAGTGGCCAGGTTGTCACTCATCTGTCTCGCTTTATGACTACGAAGATGACTCTTGAGTCTAGGTATACTGAGGCAGGGTCTAGCACAGACACTGCATGTCAGCATCATAGGAAGATCCTTCCCATCTAGAAGTGTAACAGCGATGCCCTTCCTGACATCCCTCCTTACTTTCTCATGTGCAACTCGAGATTTCTCAAAAGTGGCTGTCCCCTCATGCACAATCCTTCTCCACCTGCTACGATCAATAGCTATGCCTTCCCATACCTCCTTTTTGATTTATGTGGAGGTCGTTCTCCTTTAGCTAACTCCTTTAGCTAACTCTCCATACATACATACATTCATTCATTCATACAAGTTTGCTAACCACCATCTATGTTAAATATTGTTATATATTGTATCTAACCTTTAGATTACTGATCTGATTCTCATATCAAAATTGTACATAAATCAATTTCGAAAGTCAAACAGTTGAATCACGGTAGGTTCCCATAGAATATTGATAGAACTGTAATGAACTCTATAACAATATCTTCTCACCTTCCTGAGTTTTTCGTTGTTAATTTAAACGTGACTAAACTAGATTGCCTAGAATGGTATCTACATGAAATTACGTTATTGCACTTATGGCTAGTACGTATCACTTGAATTGTATTGAACGTGCTTCGCTACCGTTTGATTATTATATTACTAGTTACTATAATTACAATTGCTATGTAGAGACAGAGACAAAACTGGTCGACTAGCCGATTTCTGTGTTTTTTAGGTTCGTTCTGATACGCATAAAAATCAAAACAGAAATTTGCGAGCGATAATCACAACAAATCTAATGATGAGTAATAATGACGAAAGCGGTTCGACCCACATCGAGAGCGTCATTTGTAATTTATTATTTTCTTTGCGATCTTTGTTTATGGAACCATTAGGATATGGGGCGTGAAAGGAATATAAATTAAACACAGTACCAGTTTTCACTGATCTAAACACTACCATGAGAACGGATGTTCTTGTATGTAAGAACATAATCATACACACGCAAGGATACACGTACTTATATATTCATACATACATACATACATACATACATACATACATACATACATACATACATACATACATACATACATACATATATGTATCTCTCCCTGTTTCTCACATACATATATATGTTTCTCTCCTTGTTTTTTCTGTGTCTCTTTCTGTAGAAGAGCGTAGGCTCGAAACGTAAAAGACTTTTTCTATTCCTGAGCGTTATACTAATACATCTGTTTGTTTTGTACACCACCTGTCTTCGTCTTTTGTTTTTTCGTAAACTCTCCCCAAAAAATGTATACACACCTTAAATAATTGTAAATTTGTTATTCTTTGTAAGCCTAGTACTTATTCTATCGTTCTCTTTTGCCGAACCACTATTTGCATACATTTTTTGGGACACCCTGTATATATATATATATATATATGCTGAGATGAACAAGCAAAACACATTTAATAAGTATGTGCGATTGAAAATGTTCACAATATTAGCGCCGCTTTGAATTCATAATTGAATTTAGTCGTACGTATGGCATACCAGCGAATGGTTCTTATACTATTTCTATATAGTTATAGACTGGTGATTCGACTCGTCCCCGGTTTGATTCGGGCACGTGATGTTGATACGTCACAAAAAATGGCGAAATATCGGTATCCATCACTCCTGAAGGGAATCAGAAGAGAGTTGTCACACCTGGCCATAACTTCCAGGTGCTTAACACCCAGTATTATGAAAGACTCATCCCGCAGTGAACCAGGAAAGCACATGCATTAAATATGTGCGGTCGATAATACACATACATATATACTTATATATATATATATAATATATATATATATATATATAATATATATATATATATATGTGTGTGTGTGTGTGTGTGTGTGTGTATCTATGTATGTATGTATGTATATATGTATGTATATATATATTATTATATATATATATCTATATATATATAGATAGATAGATAGATAGATAGATAGATAGATAGATAGATAGATAGATAGATAGATAGATAGATACATACATACATACATACATACATACATACATATATGTAGTGGAGAAGGTGTATGCGTATACATAGGTACTGGTTCAGGGTGTCTCAAAAGTTACAGATGGGTTTCACATTTTAATAACTTCCTTAACTTTAATGGACCCGTTAATCTTGCAAATAACATCATTCGTTATTTTCATATTAATTCATTTTTATAAGTTTCTAATTAATGAATATTTATACAAATAGCAATTATCAAAATTATCAACTTTTGATTATTTATAAATTTTAGCATTAATTACCGGTTGACTCCTATATTTACTATTTTGTTTTCCTTCTTACTATTTCGTTTTTCATATTCCCTTTCTAGCATGCAACCAATCCATGGCAGATATTGTATTCCTCCTTGATTCATCAGGAAGTGTTGGAGCTTCCAATTTCCAGAAGATGCTTCAGTTTGTAAAGAATATGGTAAACGGTTTTGATGTCGGTAAAGACACTGTAAGAATTGGCGTATCATCTTTTTCAAACCAACCAGTCCAGCATTTTGCCTTGAATACCTATTTCAACCGAAGTCTAATTATAGATGCTATCAGCAAACTCCCCTATTACCAAGGTAGTACAAATACAGCATCTGCTATCAGCTTGCTCCGGAGTAGTGTTTTCACGGCTGCCTCAGGGGACCGTCCTACTGCACCAAATATAGCTATTGTTATCACTGACGGTCAGTCTAACGATCCGTTGTCAACCGCTGCTCAAGCAAAAGCTTTAAGACAGGCTGGAACGATATTATTTTCCATTGGTGTTGGATCTGGGGTCAATACAAAGGAACTAAACAACATGGCTAGTGACCCTGACAAGGATCATGTCTTTACTGTCTCAGACTTTTCGGCCTTTGGTAGCATCCAAAAAGAACTGGCGATAAAAGCATGTGAAGGTCAGTAATGGATTGTTGTTTCTTTGTTAAGCATTTTGTTGGTGTTTTGATTATAGATCAATGTTTCTCAAGGTAGGGTACACGCCTCACAGGTAGGCCATAGCAATATTATAGTAGGGCCTAGAACTTCAGAACGGGGATCTAAATAAGTAACAGATGAATAAAACCTGCAATAAAGTTTTTATTAATGTGTTAAATTATACAAAAAGAATATTTATATATATATATATATATAATTTCAACAATTGAGGGTAAAATTAATTAATTAATTAATCAATTTCACCAAGTATTCAGTATGCAAAGGGACCATTTAAGGCAAATTCAAATTATTACATTATATAAAAGGGCTTAGTAAAATAAATTACTTTGCCGCATACTGAACTCGTTAGAAATAGCAGCTAAAAAAACTATTTCTAACACTTAAAGAAAACCTCTCTCATATAGTGTTTGCTCAATTCAACTCAAGAAAGTATGAGGGTAGAGACATTAAAAAATCAAATGCAAAGGTTATTTGAGTACGTACGTTTCAAGATTAGCCAAAATCGACCCTTCTCTCATCAGCTCAGAATGCCCTTGTTTGAATTTGAAAACACTGAAAATGGGAGCATACCCTTTCGGCTTGTTATCGCTTCTGAAGATCTGTTCCAAACTAACAGTGCCAACAAACTCAAATATGCAAGAGAAAAATTTCTACTCTCCCCTTTCCACCAGCGTGGGTTAAAATCAGCAAACACTATGCTTATATATATATATATATATATATTATATATATATATATATATATATATATATTACAAAGATGAGATTCAGTACAGAAGATACTGAAACACTTACTAGTGCTCACAAAATTCAAAAATTAGACTCCGATGTCTTTACAAGGGATCAATTCCAAGGGGTAAAGTATGGTTGTAAGAAGGATCAAGTTGAGCGGATATAGAGGCAATTATGCAGATAAAAAAGTTAGATATTTTAAATATAACCCAAGCTGTTATATTTAGCATATCTAATTTGTTTGTCCACATAATTGCTTCTGACTCGAACAAGTCACTTCTTGAGTTCGATTCTCGAACAAGTCACTTTATTTCACGTTGCTCCCACTACTGCGCCGTAAACGAGTACCAGCTGACCACAAATGTAGCTCTTTGTCCCTGCAGCTGTCAAATCGTCGATGTGCCACGTGGTAAAGTTTAGATGGACAGAAATGGTACTTTTATCTGCTCACGACTACATAGATTTCGTAAACAATTAACAAAAGCGTGGTTCAAACCACCAAGTCATACTGACTGTGAGTGATGCGTGAGCTTTTAAACATGTGTACGTGCGTCATATGTATGTCCGTCTGTGCATGTGCGTGAGGGGAGATTTGTGTTAGTGTTTGCATGAGGATTGAATCCAACTGAATAAGTTCCAACCTTTAAAAAATATAAGTACTGGAGGTTCATTTGTTAGACTAGACAGTTCAAGGCACCTCAGCATGGTCGCAGTTCAATAACTGGAACATGTAAAAAATGCAATATAATTTTACGAAATTATGAACAAATGATTTGTATATATTTTTTATATGTTTGTTTTCTATTTTCATTTCTGTTTCCAGCCCAAAAATATACTCCATTGCCACCAACTAAATCACCCGGTAAGTAAAAATTTTACAACTAATAACGGCTGTTGTTGTTGTTGTTTGTTATAAAGTTTGTGTTGTCGTTTAGCCAATCGCAGGTCAGTCCTGATTGAGTTGATATATGACGAAAGGCATTCCAATCCAGCCATGACCGTCCCATTTTGTTTTAGATTTCTCATATCCCGAGCTACATTATCCGATGTAGACTTTCAGCTTTTAAGACAGTATGGCATGACTTGAACGAGATTTGACTAGTATTTCCAGCAGATCGATCACCGACTATGTACAAGCTTCCTCGTGGGTTATTTGTTATCATTGATGATGATAACAACAACCACGACCACAACAACGACCACGCCGATGATGACGACGACGATGATGGCGATGATGATGATGATGATGATGATGATGATGATGATGATGCAGCGCTGGTTTTAACGACGTTCGCGTTGATGTCAGTAACGTTGTGAGGTGAGGGGAGGAGGGTGAGATATATAAAAGCTCAGAGATTAAAATCTAACGAATGACGCCCAATTTGATGATATGTGTGCATAACCGCGGTCTTCTCAACTCAAGTCCCTTGCAGTCCCTTGTTGACACTTTACATCATATAATGCGTGTGCCCCTACTAAAAACAGCTTCCATCTCCACAAAGCATTGGCTGGTCAGTCAGGCCGAGTATTATTGTTTGTTGTTTTGAATTAGGACATGATTGCCATGTGGTCTTGCAAACACTGGGAATAATACAAGATATAATATAATACAGGACAATACTTTTCTTTATTAGCCTCAAGGTTCCGAAGACACTGAGGACCATACAAATAACGAGATAGAATGGAGCGGAGATTTACATAATACGCAAAAGAAAATAACAAACATGGCATTAAAATATACTAAGACAGAAAGTCCCGACCAGGCCCAGATGTGGCTGTGTGGTAAGAAGTCTGCTTTTCAACCACATGGTTCTGGATTCAGTCCCACTGCGTGGCACATCGAGTTACTGTCTTCTACTATGGTCTTGGGTTAATCAAAGCCTTGTGAATGAATTTGAATATAGAAATTGAAAGAAGCCTGCCGTAGATATATATGCGTGTGTGTATGTTTGTCTCCCACCACCACTTGACAACCAGTGTTGGTGTGTTTATGTACCTGTAACCTACTGGTTTGGTAAAATAGGCTGAATAAGTACAAAATATATATATATATGTTAAGTACGTGGGTCGACTAGTTCAATTAAAATTCTTCAAAGCGGTGTCCCAGCATGGCTGCAGTTTAATAACTAAAATATATATACGATAAAAATTAAAAGACCAGAGGGTAAAGGTTATTGAAGGCGAACCAAAGAAACCCACAGGCTCGAGTCAAGGCTAATTTTCATCTCTCAACTGTTATTTTTCAGTCTACAGACATGTGCTTATAGCAGGTTTGTCCACGCGGGCCATATTCGCCATTCAAACCAACCTTTCAAGGAATGTAAATGGGGAAGTATCTTCTTATTCAGCTTGACCGTCCTCTCCAAGTCAAACTTAGCCGAAAGAGGAAAGCGTCAGTCTTTAATATTTTCAGTTGCGTTCACCACACAATATGTTTTGACGTGGCCTTATCAGCAAAAAGAAGGCAGCTGGGGGATCTTCACGGTGGACTCAACTGAGAGTCAGTTCTGTTCTACAGATAACAAGAGTTGCTTCACAAAACACCTCAAATGAACAACGATCGACCACTAAATGAATACATGCAGAAAGATTTCATCTTCCAGTCGACTGTAGACTGCAAAGTTTGGCTTGAACTGGTAGAGCCGCCCTGTAGCTCTGCCAGGTCAGGATTACTATAAGTTACCCAGCTGATTGTTATAGATTTACAGCTTTTACGGAACGCTACCCTGGACAATCCAGCCATCACATTGCCCGATTTGTACAGACCCGTCTACACCCGACGTTTTTCACAGTCTCTGGCATTCATAGTCTTGGTTTTCACAAGGATGAAATCCAGATAATAATGGTTAAAATATAAACACAAGGACAGGCAGATAGAAATTTGGTAATATAAGGGATTAAATCGATATCTGTACTCAATTGGAATTTTATCTTATCGATTCCTCACGGAAGAAAGGCAGCATTGCTCCCAGTTTTAATTAGTTTCAATGAAATATGGGAAGGCAAATATTTTATCCGATTATACCTTCTACTGGCCTTCTACTAATTATATTAATTTAGATTCTAATTTTACTGACAATTAACCTTTACTTCAGAGGGGATATTAAGGTTAATAATCCGAAAAATTAGAATCTTAATAACAATAGCTCATTTAGGACATTTTGAAATTAATTATTAATAGTAGCCATTAACCTTAACATCTATACTGTTGGGGCTGCTACTACTACTACTTCTACAAATTGCTGGCCTTGTGCCAAAATTTGAAACCAAGTAGTAGTAGTTGTTGTAATGATAATAATGAAAATAATAACAATCCTTTCTTGTAAAGGCACGAGGCCTGACATTTGGTGGGAGGGAACTAGTCGATTACATCGATCACAGTGCATCACTGGCACTTATTTTGAAAAGATGGAAGGCAAAATCGACCTCGTCGAAATTTGAACTCAGAACGTAAGGAGGGAATACATTCCGCTAAGCATTTTGTCCGACACTTAACAAGA
>NC_043000.1:89591038-89598538 GCF_006345805.1 Octopus sinensis
AAAGAGGGGGAGGGGTCGGTTAGGGAAGAGGTGTGTGAAGTGGACGGGTCGGACTGGAGATGACGGAAAGCTCGAAGAATGGTGCGTTGGAGACGTAGGGTCGTGGGGTGGTGGTAGTGGGGGAAAAGGGAGGCGGGGAGACTACAGGGCGGGCGGGGAGAGAGAGCAGATACACGGTCCACGGACCGTGCTCTGGCAAGGGCGGTGTGGATAGTGGTGAGGGGGTATCCACGTAGGGTGAAGTGGTGAGCCATACGTTGAGACTGAGTCTCAAAGTCATGGTCGTCACTACAGAGCCTACGTAGACGGAGGAATGGGAATAGGGGATGGAAAGCTTGGTGTGTTCTGGGTGGGAGGAAGAGAAGTTGAGGTATGAGTGTGAGTCTGTGTGTTTGTAGGATGGAGGTGGTAAGAGTGGAGTGAAGAATGCTAACCGAAATGTCGAGGAAGGAGACAGAGGGTTGGAGATAGTGGAAGTGAAGTGGAGGGCTGGATGGAAAGATTGGACGAAAGAGAGGAAGGAATCTAGATGTTCGCGGGAGAGTGAGGTGGCACCGATAATGTCGTCAATATAACGACCATATAGTTCAGGAGTGGGACCAGTGAAATTAGAGAATATTTGGGCCTCAACATAGCCAACGAACAGGTTCGCATAGTTGGGGCCCATTCGCGTTCCCATGGCCACTCCCGAGACCTGATGGTAGAACCGCCCGCGAACGAGAAGCAGTTCAGAGTAAGGACATGTTCGGCCAGACGAATGAGTGTGGAGGTGTCAGGTACAGGGTAGAGCGGAGGTCAAGAAAGTGTCGAAGGGCTGCAGTCCTTCGTGGTGAGGGATAACAGTATAGAGGCTTTGGATGTCCATAGTAAAAAGGATTTTGGAGGAGCCGGGAGGAAAGGAGAAAGAGTTGAAAAGCCGGAGAGCATGGTTGGTATCGTGGATGTGGGAGGGAAGAGATGCCACTAGGGGGGCAAGGACACGGTCGAGGTATTTAGAGATGAGCTCCGTGGGGCAGTTACAGGCGGAGACGATGGGGCCAGGGTGTTGGGTTTGTGGATTTTGGGGAGGGAGTAAATGGTGGGGGTACGTGGGGTTCGCACAATTAGGTTGGATGCGGTGCGGGGGAGACGGGAGGACGAGATGAGGTCTTGACAGTAGAGGATACCGTCTGTTGGTAGCTACGTGTGGGGTTAGAGGGCAGAGGGGAATAGAAGGAGGTGTCATTGAGTTGGCGGAAAGCCTCGGCCCTATAGAGGTCCGCGCGCCACACCACTACAGCTCCACCCTTGTCAGCCGGTTTGATGATAATGTCAGCGCGCCGTTGGAGGGAACGAAGAGCCAAGAGCTCAGCCGGGGAGATGTTGAGGCGGCGTTGGCGCCTGGAGAAGTTGAACCGCTCCAATGCACGCTGACAAGCGCCCGCGAAAAGATCCACTGCTAGGATCTGGCCAGGGGCAGGCGTCCACGGGGATGGTCGGCGGCCCAGGCCAGTGAAGCAGTCGTCCTCTTCGTTGGGTGTGGGTGGCGAGTCGTGGTAATGCGCACCCAACCGGACACGGCGCACAAAGCTGTGGACATCAACTCGCGTCTGGAATTCCTTACAGGATGGAGAGTGAGGGGGATGAAACGCAGACCCCTACCAAGGACGGAGCGTTCAGCCGCAGAGAGGGGAAGATCGGGGGGAATGGTAACAACAGACGGAAGTGGAGAAGGGGTGGATGGAATAGAAGTAGGAGGGGTGGTGGTCTCGTGGAGGTCTGAGGGGGAGGGATTGGAGAGGTGTGGGGGGGTGGTTGGGCGGGGCAGTAGGGTTAGGTGTAGGTGGATGGAGCCTAACGGGAGGGGAGAAGGGGTTGTAGGGAGGGGCAGTGGGGTTAGGTGTGGGTGGATGGAGCCTATCGGGAGGGGAGAAGGTTGGCCAAAATCAAAACCATTTAAATCCAACTGAATGAATTTAATAAAAGCATCTAAATATGAAACATCATGAAAATTGTTCAGACTGAAGTCCTTCTTGAGCGACACATTTTTCCGTTTGAGTCATTGCAGAATTACAGATAGTATTTAGGGAAGTTTGATATATATATATATATATATACATACATACATACATACATACATATACATACATACATACATACATACATACATAAATACATAAATACATACATATATATATATATATATATATATATATATATATATATATATATATATATATATATATATATATATTATATATATATATATATATATTTATATATAATATATACACTAGCTGGTGTACCCGGAAATTCCGGGGGTAAATATATTCTATTGAAACGCCTTATTACTCTGATAGAAGAAAGCAATTTCCTTATAACTGCCACAAAAGGTGTATTTTCCGTCACGAAAAAGTACAAAAAACTGACAGCTGGAGGAGGGAGAGATTGTTGGACGTTGGCGAGAGAGGCTTTTGGAGGTTGGTAAGAGAGGGTATCTGAGGTTGGCAAGAGGCAAAGACATTATTCTGCTTAGAGAAGACATCTGGGAAATGCATAACTGCTGTCATTCACAGAACAACTATTGTTTTACTGTGAGAAAAGCTCTCTTGAAGTGTTACGTGAAATTTTGGCAATCGAGGACCGAATCCACAATATGCGTGTACGGAGCCACTACAAATACGTTGTGAAATAAAAGAAATTTATCTACTGTCATGGAAAAAGTGTAACTGTAAAATTGAAGAGTTATTCAAAAATGTATTCATGTATAAAAATGTATGAATGAAGAGATTCAAATTAATAAAGTGCAATAATAATGCTTAGCATTTCAAAACTGTGAGTAGTGAAATGCAGAATTAGGTCGACTGATCGTTGGTTCAAAGTAATCCAGCATAAACAATGAAATGGTTTATTTCCCTTGAGTGTTTAAAAAAATGATTAGTTATATAAGGTACATATAACGGTCCCTTCCAAGGGCCGTATTATCGATTTTTTTCAACAATCTAAGTATGTCATGTTGTATCCAGACATGAGTTCTACCCACCTGTCAAGTTTTATCAAAATCGAGAAAACGATGTAGGAGGAGTTAACTAACAACGCCACAAACAAACACACACCGATTTTCCACATATGTAGTAGATATCAAACCAAATATTTACTATTCTTCTTTCAGATATATTAGAACAATTAGTCTTTTACCGCAAAACGGTAATCGACCAAACATTCCCAATATCGTTATCGTCGTCACGGATGGCAAGTCAAACGTTCCGGCATCAACAGCTGCTGAAGCTATGAAACTGAAGAAGTTGGCTACTGTTTTCTCCATTGGTATTGGTTCCCAAGCACTCTATCGAGAACTGAAAGATATTTCAACAGATCCAGACGCCGATCATGTTTTCACTGTCAGCAACTTCAAAGCTTTGGAGAAAATCAGGGCCGCGCTTGCTGTAAGAACTTGTGAAGGTATATCTTGTTATTATTAATTTCTTTTTTCTTTAATATTCTTTAGCACAACTATCACCATTCCCTACACCACCGCCACCGCCTCCATTACAAGATCCGTTGTCGGCGTCATCATCATTGCCACTGATCTCATCCCTATAAATCTCAGCATAATCACCACCTTCGGCAGCAACAGCAGCATTATTTTATCATCATTATCATTATCAGCAGCAACATGTTACCATCAGCAAAGCAACAGCATCATCTCTACTACTATTATCACCAACATAATCGTCACCACCATCATCCTCATCATCATCAATTTGTCGTGATCATTTCGTTATTTCTCATATAAGCAATACATTGTGGTTTCTTTGTTATTTGTTTCTTTCCTTTTTTCAAAATTGCTTATAGTAGCAAGTTGTGCCTTCATATGTAAGATCTCTGATTAAATTATCTACTAGGTCACCACACTTAATTCCGATCTACTTTAATCCTCAAAACCCTTGTCACTAAAATTTGGTTTAACATAAATCTTAGAGAAGCCTGTCCGAGAGAGAGAGTTCCTGTTCGTGGACCGCGGTCGTCATCGCTATTTCGGTTTAACAACACCACGTAACTCTCTTAGATACTTTTAGTGGAGTCCACTCTGTTAAGCATTTGGTCCAGGTCAACGAATAACTTCCTATTTTCTTTCCACCATGTTCTGAGGCCATAAAAATGGTCATGAGCAGAGCCCTCCTCCCCTTTGATTAACTCATTAAAGTAACACAATAAACAGGGAAACTGTTGCTCTACAGTGGGAGCAATTATCTCTCAAACATCAGAGCACAGTTAGGGAATTGTGCTCTGATGTTTTACTTATGTCTGTGCTTTTGACAGTTGGTTTGAAGGATACTGGCCAACCATAATGATATCTGTTCAGTTGCTGACTGTTGATACATACGTTTGATGTTTGTTTAGTCACATATGCTGTTGACTGTGATCCTTTTGTATCTTGTATTCTCTTTATCTTTTATTGAGATTCTAGTTCTGGTGAGGGTTAAACTTATATAGAGAGTTTATAGTTTATGATGGGGTTTTTTTAATGTATTATACTATGAGCTGTATGATCATACCATGATCTGTATAAATGTGTTTCATTGAAATTCTGGTTCTGGCAAGGGTTAAACTCGTTAATGGAATTTATAGTTTAATGGAGTTTTGTTGAATATATATACATATGACATATATATAAATATATTTACATATATATATATGACATATATACATATTCATATAAGAATGTATGTATATATAATATATATATATATATATATACATATATATATATATATATAATATACATATATATATATATATATATACATATATATATATATATATATATATTATATATATATATATATATTATATATATATATTATATATATATATATATATATATACATATATATATATATATATTATATATATATATATATAATATATATTATATATATATATTATATATATATATATATATATATATATCTATATATATATATATATATATATAATATATATATATATACACTTATGACACATATATATGATGTCTTTGTGGATTGGACTAGCTAGCATGAAGTATGTTGGTGATGGATACAGCAGAGCTAATATTGTTATAAAAGCGAGCACAAAAGATGAAGGTGGTCCACCAAGAGGCTGTTAAGAAGGCGACATTGGCAGCTGCCATTCCATTGCATTTCCATATAAATAACCGATAACACCTGCACGCTCATTCCAATTTTCTCCGATCAATGATCCAATTAATTTTTGAGATGTGTTCATTTTTTTCTTTTCTTTTTTTTATCTTTTTGCATCTTTACTTTGGGATGAAGTTTATCAGAAACATTCAGCAACTTTTTCCAGGCTTACACTTTGCAGCTGCTTCACATCTTCACACACAAAGTGAAAAATGGAAGTCCTGTACTGGATAATACACTTCAGGCCGGAATATATTATAAACTCATGTGAATTTTTTTGTTGTTGATTTTCCTGTATTCCGAACATTCTTAATATTTTTTTCAATGTGTTTAACATATTCCTTCTACATTTTGAATTTCATCTGACACCGACTCTCTTTCACTCGAGATTTGTATTAAGCAGTCTCGCTTTTGTCCCTTCCACCCAACATCTCAGCAACCAACAAATTGGCTGTCTCTCTTGATATACAATTTTTTTGCTTCATTGATTTTTTTATGTCCACTTTGTTATCTCAGGAACTACGAAACCAAGAAAGAGTACTATTTTTTCTTAACCTTGGTTTCTTTTTGTTTTTCACAATTTTGTTTGAGTGTTGTTTTACCTAGTTATTGAGAAATTAAGTGCGGAGACCAGCTCTATTCAGCGTAGACGAACTACAAGTATATAACAAAAGAGACCAAATTAGTACCAAGTAAAACGAAATGTATTAGAAATACGTTCACATTGTTGTCATAGTAACACAATATTGAATTTTAGTGGCTATAATAATAAAAAATATTTTCAAATACTGACAACATAAAGACAGAAATACATTCGCACAGAGAGATTTAATAAAACGATATACTTTTCGATATTAGTTGCTATAAAAATATAATACATTTAAATACTGACCGCATATTTATTGAAATATATTCGCACACATAGATATATAACAATATAAATTTGGATATTGGTGACTAACAGTGAAATATGCAGGAACTTGAAATTTCCGCAGCCACCAGGCTAGTTTAATGGTATCTTTCACAGTACAGTATCAATAAACTTGTATAATTTATTCTAATGTACTGGTTCCTGTATTTCCTTTAGTTAATCCTTTATAGTCTTCTAATCTGTTACTTGTTTCAGTCATTAGACAGCGACCATGTGGGGGAACCGCCTTAAAGAAGTTTAGTAGAACGACTTGACCCTAGTACTTACTTTTTTAAAGCCTAGTACTTATTCTTTTGATCTCTTCGAGCGAGGACGTAAACACACCAATACCGGTTGTCAAGTGATGGTGGTGGGAAAGAGATAGACATAAACACACACACACATGTATATACAATGGGCATCTTTCAGTTGCCGTCTGCCAAATCCACTCAGAGGGCTCTGTTCGGCCCGAGGCTAAAGTAGAAGTCACTTGCCCGTGGTGTCACGCAATGGGGCTGAACCCGAATCATGTGGTTGGGAAGCAACTTCTTACCACACAGCCATGCCTGCGCAAATTATATGAGTAAGGCGGCGAGCTGGCAGAAACGTTAGCACGCCGGGCGAAATGCTTAGCGGTATTTCGTCTGCCGCTATGTTCTGAGTTCAAATTCTGCCGAGGCCGACTTTGCCTTTCATCCTTTCTGGGTCGATTAAATAAGTACCAGTTACGCCCTGGGGTCGATATAATCGACTTAATCCGTTTGTCCGTCCTTGTTTGTTCCCTCTGTGTTTAACCCCTTGTGGGCAGTAAAGAAATATATATGAGTAAGATTAATATTTGTTTAATTTAGAGAGTGTTGGACAAGGTGAAATTGATGTTGTATTTGCATATTGAAATATTGGCTTCGGGTTCAAAAAAACAAGACAAAGCAAATTCCTCTTCCTTTTTATTTTATTCATTAACATCTGTGTTAACCGTATGTTCAAAATATTTCTCTCATTATGTAACGGAACGGAAGGTGCCGCATATTAAAATTAGTTAAACTTCCCTTTATAATCTCCAAACACTAAATGTGTATTCTTTTGTAGTTTGTTGTTGTCGCTATCGTTGTTGCTCTTCTTGCAGATATTCTTGTTGTTGTTTTTCTCTATGTCATTTGCAATCGAGCTGACCTATGAGCAGAGATGTTCCAACCGTTATCAACTCGTTTATATATTTATCTTTTTATATCCTGGGTTATAATTTTGAATATGCCCTCTTTTTGTAAAAACAAAATAGTAGAGTGTGTAAATTGAGGGCTATTTTGTTGGTATCTCAAGGAAATCAATCGACTCGTTGAGGTGCCCTCTTTGGTTCACTCCCCAAGCAGTTTCTTCCTCTGGTAGAAAAACCAATTATTTGTACGCGGTTAACTCGCTGAGAGA
>NC_043000.1:89601038-89606038 GCF_006345805.1 Octopus sinensis
GCTTGAGGATATCTTTTAATATTGGATTTTACTTCCTTCCCTCTCTCCAATCTTAGAGGAATTTCAAGAGGTCATGAGTTCTACAGTTCCTCTAACGCTTTAACAAAACTAGAAAGTAAGAACTTAAGGGATATTATACAATTAAGAAATCTTTCCAGAACCAAGAGTAACGGGTTAATTTAATTGAACGGTTTTCCACAAGTTGATACTTCAATGTTAACCCTTCAGTCGTTTAACCCTCGTTTTCCACTGACAATTTTCTTTACAAAATACAATTCGAAACTGATAACCAAATGCATTTCAATAATGGATATCTTCTTTTTCCTTTCTTTCATTCCCGTTTTTCTTTTCGTCATTTTTTAAAAACTTATCTATTTAATATTTAAATGATTCATTACGATAATAAATCTTCATCTCTGAAAATCTTTATCTAATTTTTTTTATTTTGTTTTCATTTAGTTGGTAAAAATAAAACCGAACCAGAAATCCGAAGTGAGTATATTCGTTCGTTATTTTTTTATTGTTTACGTTTATTATTTTCCCTCTTGGAATTTTATATTATGAATATAATTAAAACTCAAATCTTATATACTTTGGATAAGAGATTTTATTTGAAATTCAGTTTTCAAAGGAATATTAACGTTGTATTTTGGTAAAAAAATACATTCAGAATACTTTCTACTCCTTAAGATCACGTCTCGAGTTCTATGATAAGTCTTTCAATGCTTTGATCAAACGAATTACCAATCATTGAATACAGTGTAACTGAATGAGTATATCGCATACATTTCTACCGTTACTATAACCGTCGAGCAGACTCTACGACAGTGTGTAACGCGGTTAGCTCATTTGATTATAGATTCAGTTCATTTGTCAAGCTTCCACAGTTTCCTGCTACTGAGATTATCTTATTATGCTTGGCTTGATTTCAGGTTCTGGTAGGAGGTACAACAATATTAAAATATTCTTGTAGCTTGTTGTTGTTTATTAACATATTTCTATTAACATAAATTTAATGTGTTAACACGTCTGTAATCTTATACCGCTATGCTTTATTTACGTAAAGCTTTAACTATATCACGAAATCGAAAACATACTTTATTATATGCACAAAGTTTATATCATTTATATTGTCTCTAAGACGGCTTGATAGTAAATAAATATTCTAAATTAAGTGAGATATATATGTATATATATATATATATATATATATATATATATATATATATATATATATATATATATATATATATATATATATATATATATGTATATATATAAATGAGTTAATGGTTAAAAAATTTGTAAAAGGGCCAGCATCTTTTTAAGGAGAGGTAAGAAATCTATTACATCGACCCCAGTACTTGACCGGTACTTATTTTGTCGATCTCGATAAGGTCGAACTCAAAATATATAGATGGATGATATATTACTAAGTGTGCTAACAGTTCTGACAGCTCACCACCTTATTCCAGTATCATTGTTTAATCTAAAATATGCATCAGTTATCTTATAAATGATATATAGTAATTGACTCTTGCTTCATTTTCTTTTTTATGAACTGATATATATATATATATATATATATAATATATATATATATATATATATATATATATATATATATATATATATATATATATACAGAGAGAGAGAGAGAGAGAGAGAGAGAGAGAGGAGAGAGAGAGAGAGAGAAATTTAATATTTAATTTAGAGGTGACCTCCTCTGGTTCGGAAAAATCAGTAATTTGAAAAACCTTTAGAACCAAAAGTTCCAGAAAATTGATATTGTGCCTGTATTTCATAATTCTCTGTAGACTTAGAGTAATAATTACAACAATAACCCAATTCTCAAAACAGCTGTAAAATGTGCAAGGTTGCAACTGTTCGTAATCATGTCCTTTATTACACAAGATTTTGTCTCGATTTTTAAAAAAAATATGTATACATAATTAATTCCTTTCTCTGAACAGAATGTCCTGCACAAGCTGATATCGTCTTCATTTTGGATAGTTCTGGCAGTGTGGGTAGAGCTAACTTCCAGAAAATGCTCCGCTTTGTAGAGACTGTATCGAAAAGCTTTAATATCGCCCCCGATGAAGTACAGATTGGTGAGTAGTACGCTTATACTGCTTTTATATTATTCTTGTTGCTGTGGATGACGATGATTACGATGATGTAGTAGTAGTAGTAGTAGTAGTAGTAGTAGTAGTAGTAGTAGTAGTAGTAGTAGTAGTAGTAGTTGTTGTTGTTGTTGCCTGATGCTGCCGTTGCTATTGCTTAAATCGAATCCACTTCTGGTCGAACAGGTGGTTGATGACTTAAAGGATTCCAGCTGAGAGATTTGCTATCATCTTTGAGCTCATGCTTCCTGTGAGTGTCTTAACTATTATTTATTTGTAAGTTAAATACTATTACGAGTAACTTTACATTAAGGAGTGGAACGAAAAATTTCCTGGGCTCCAAACCGGTTCATGTTTCCAGTAGATAAAATGGAAAAGGCGTTGCCCCAGATGATAGCGAGAAACAACCACTCTGATACACGGGACTCGTACTTACGGATAGCCATCTCTGGACCGAGAGCAGAGAACAGAGATATGATCCGGAGGCCGAGAACGGTGGTTTCCACTGCCGCAGGCTCGACCATAAGTTTGTCAGAGAATGAACGATATTTTGACAGTTCGCAGTTCTCAGCCTCACGAGCAGCGGAGCCTGGGCTGATAGCAGAACGCACCAACTGAGGCTGGAGAAGGTACCACAAAATGTGGCATCCCAGATGAGAATTCTACCGCCATGGAGCGGGAAAATTGTCATACCATAGGGCTTTTCCCGTCCCCCTCGGTACTTGCCCAAGGTGCCACGCAATAGGACTGAACCTGGAACCATGCGGCTCGTAACCAAGCTACTTACCACACAGCCACTCCTACGCCTATGTACGATATTGTATATTAGGGAAAAAGAGGCAGTCAGAATTTTGGATAATTCTTTATTTGCTCTTTTGTTCGTTTAACATAACACTTCAAGAAAATTAAAACCAAAATAATAAAAACAGAACGTTTTCTTCATCTATTATATGAATCGAAGAGCGGATTTTGCTTTACTTTTTTTCTCGTTTAGAAGGGGAAAATTTTTTTTTCTTGAAGAAAGGGAGAAAAAAAGCAAGATAGAGAGCAGGATAATCGAGAAAGAGAAAGAAAAACAAAGAGGGGCAAAGATAGCCAGAGAGAGAAAGGTCTCTTTTCAATAATATCATATTGATTTGGTCAGTCTATTGAAATTTAATTACAATTCAAGATGTTATTCTTGTTTCAGTCATTGTTTTTGAAAGCATCGTTTTTCTCTTTCATTATATACGTGTCAACATAGTTGTAAATATACACATTTTCTCAGTATATACATATTGATATGTTTCTGAATTAGGAAAGAAGGAGAGGAGGAAAGTAGAAGGTAATGGCTAAATGACCTTTCAGGATGTCAATTTTAGGAAGATAAGAAAAAAGAAGAAGTAAAAGATGAAGGCCAAATACAGAGATAGAGAAGCTTTCTTTTCACTTATAGTGTGTCATTGTGGTCAACTCATTGAAAATTAATTACAATTCAAGATGTTTAAGATAGATAAATAGATAGATAGACAGACAGACAGACATACAGATAGATAGATAGATAGATAGATAGATAGATAAATAGAAAGATAGATAGATAGATAGATAGATAGATAGATAGATAGATAGATAGATAGATAGATAGATAGATAGATAGATAGATAGATAGATAGATAGATAGATATATAGATATCCTTGAGTGTGTGTGGGGGAGTGTTTGGCTTAGTTTCATTACTCAAGTGACAAAAAGCATTCGCGCTGCTTAGAAGTAAACTTTCCTAGTTCAAATCTCATCAGGGACTATATATATAGGATGCACACACTACCAAAACATCTAAGGATGAGCCCAGCTCTATTGTTAATGAAGACTGTTGATATGCGTTCTAAAGACGAAGACAGTAATCCAGAAATTTGTTACCTTTTTACTTTTTACTTTTTTCGGTCATTATACTGCGGTCAATTCTTTGAAGAATTTTTTGTGGTATTATTTTTTGAAAACCTGTTTCTTATTCTAGCGGTGTTTTTTGCCGAACTGGTAAGTTACGGAGATGTAAACACACCAACACCGGCTATCAAGCGGTGATGCAGGACAAACACAGACACAAAGGCACACACACCTATAAATATATATATATATATATATATATAATATATATATATATACGACGGGCTTCTTTCAGTTTCCGATTACCAAATCCAATCACAAAACTTTGGGCACCCCGAGGCTACAGTAGAAGACACATCCCCAAGGTGTCACACAGTGGGACTGAATCTCGAACCATGTGTTTGAGAAGCAAGTTTCTTGCCATACACCCACACTTGCGCATATAATTATCTATAATTATCTATAAATTTTCATGTTCTTTTCTTAGGTGTCGACACATTTGACAGCGGAAGTCGAACTGAGTTCAAAATGAATCAACATAAAGACCAACAGAGTTTATTAAAGGCAGTCGGCAAGATTCCAACTAGAAACGGTATGACACATATGGGAGAAGCTCTAAAACGTCTTCGAGAAACTAGCATGTCTAAGGCGGCTGGAATGAGATCAAATGTAAGCCACATAGCGATTATGATCACTGATGGTCGACCCAATGGTAGACTGAATGTGGTCCAAGAAGCGAAAAAAGTAAAGGATTCTGGTACAAAACTATTCACCATTGGTATTGGACCTAGTGTTGACTATAACCAACTGAACGTCATTGCTAGTAAGCCAACAAAACAGTTTGTCTTCAAAGCAGATAACTTTGACTCACTCAAATCTATAGCGTCTATGTTGTCACGCCAATCATGTAACGGTAAGCCAAAAACCTTTAGCCATTATACTTTTTGCATAGCAGATGTTTATAACTGTTCGGTTTATCCTATAGGAATTTTTCGTTAAGATTTAATCAATGC
>NC_043000.1:89613538-89631038 GCF_006345805.1 Octopus sinensis
GCTGACCAAAATATTCTTATACGATGTGACAAATGGGTTTTATTTTTCGATAAAGTCCCCCTTGTGATGCACACACTTCTTCCACCAGTGTCGAAGTACCTGGATTCCACGGGCGAAGAAGCTTTCATCTCGTGGTTCAAAACAAGTCATCAACAGCAGATATGACGTCATCATACCTGCGAAACTGGTTCCCAGCCAATTTTTTTTCGATGCTGGGGAATAAATGATAATCAGATAGGGCGAAACCAATAGAATTGGGACGGAGATCAACTAGATCAAAGCCCCGGTCATGCTTAGCAACCACTAAAAGCAAAGATTTGTTTGATGGAGCATTGTCCCGATTAAACAAGACCCCTTTCGCCAGTTTTTCTGGGCATTTGGTCTTGATAGCCTATCGTTGACATAATACTTTCCATTGATGGTGTGATCCTTTTGAAGATAAACACACTGCCTTTTGAATCGTAAAACCTGTGCCCATCACACTTCCTATAGATGAAACGAGCCTGGTCTTCTTTGGATCAGTGAGGATGGGGCTTCTACTTTTTGGATTGTCTCTTTGTCTCTAGCTCGAAGTGAAGCCAGCACCCATCCCGGATTAGCAAACTTTCAAAGAAACCAGCTGGATTTGCCTCAAACAATGTCAGACTTTCCCATTATATGATCAGCCTGGTGCGTCTTTGACCAGATGTCAGAAGATGTGGCACCTACCAAGCAGAAACCTTCGTCAAGCCAAATTCATTGTACATAATATTCTCAACTCTCTCGCAGGATATACTAAAAGCATTGGCTATTTAATTATAGTCAATTGCCCTTTATCCGTCAGCGTGTGGTGAATACAATCAATGCTCGGTGGTGGCAGTTACAGTACGTCCAGACCTTGGGTTATCTTCAGGATTCTACCTCCTTACCTTCTTAAATTCTGCTGCCCACTTTCGCACAGTTGATTCCCTAATGTAGCAACCATGTTAGCATGAATATCCTTGGGAGCTAAACAGTTTTTTCTTCAGATACTTGATAACACCACAATGCCAAATTTTGTTCATTTTCAAGAGAAGTTGCTGCTTGTTTCTTATTAAGTCTTTCTTGAACTGTCAGATGTCAGTTTACCTGGATCAAAACGATGTAGTTACTAATAAGAAGAGTTTAAATTAATTCATTCAATATTTCACAGCTCTAGCATCACTCCTTCATAGTCAGCCCACCCTCGTACAGACGTATGATTTGTGTAAACTATACATAGATTTGTTTTTACTAAAAATACAGGCTTGAGTGTTACCCATGTTATGATTGATAGTATTCTTATAACATGGTTTTTTGGGGGTTTTTCTTTCCTTTATAATGTATCATAGTATTTTAATACTTTACAAGCAATTATTTTTTTATTCTGTGATACATGCTCGCATGCTATTTATTTTTTCTTCAATACCTCAACCCATCTTTACATATTATTTCATACTACAATTAAATTTTTCTCTACTAAATATCAATAAAATTTTCTTGTTCCCATACAGTTGCCGTTTTACATACCCTTCTGAGTGTCGTTTCTGAAAACTGTTTCTCTATATAAATTCAGTTTTACATTTATTTACCTCTTCTCTCTACTTTTTCATCGCTAGTTTCATGCATTACCACATGTTCACACGAGCTAGTGGCTTCCGAAAAGGTGTACCAAAGATTGCCATCGTTATCACCGATGGTATGTCCAATATAGGTTTGAACACAAAAGTAGAAGCAGATGCTGCCAAAAAGGAGAATATCACGATGTTTGCTATTGGAATTGGGGGAGCCGTAAACCAAAGAGAACTAAAGGATATTGCATCAAATCCTAATCTTGTCTTCAGTACGAAAGATTTCAAGAATTTAAATAAAATAGTGGACGGTTTAGTGAAGACAACCTGTAAAGGTAGGCATACAATATTTTATTTGAAACAATTAACTTGCTTGATAACGTTGTTCCCCTGCTACACCAATGAAGAGAATATTTTATTGAAATATAAAGAAACGTTAAAAATACAGTTCGCCTATATGTGTGAGACGCCAAGACACCTCACACTCGTTTAATTCAGTAGACTATAATTTACGTACTATGACTGTATAATACTCCCTCTGACTACAGTGGGAGCATTTTATCATTAACTAACTTTTTATGAGTTTGCAATACTAACTTTAATTATTTTATGGTTCCAGAACTATATCATTTCAAAAGCTTTCAAACCGAGGGCCTATTTAACATCTTCTTCAGTGACCATATTAAAATAACCATGATATAATAAAGCTTCTTAAGTACTTCTTAACGATATTTTGTGATATAATGTCAGATTTAGCCATGTCATTATCATCAGTTGGCGGTCGCAATGTTTTGGTAAGGAAACCGGATATTTTCAAGACAGTAAAGTGATAAGAAGCAGAAAATATAGCAGTTCGTATCCAGTGTTGTGGTGCAGCTTTGATCCAATAGATAATGGGATTTAGCATCACACGGTTTCTATTTTCTCTTCTTTTCAATTATTTTTTTTCGCAGAAATTGTTTTTGCGTGCAAAGTTAGTTCTAATTACTGCACCAAAATAACTCTTCATCATCATCATCCAACCATTATAAAAGTTTTGGAGTCATCAAATCTCAAGGGATAGAATAAGTTTATGTTTTAGTGGATGCATGTGTGTGAATGACTGTATCCCATGCAGGATGAATAGTGATGTGCCAGCCATGTAGTGCAGTTTAAATACGAGCAAATTTTTCAGATCCTTTTAGAGATGTATGAGTATTAAAATGGTGTAGGTGTAGTGTCGCCAGCATTTAGTCCACAGGTGTGAACTTTAACTTTACAAATTTAAACGAGCAAAAGTAATCATTAATTATTCTATGTTCCTACCTAGTACGCCTGTTCACAGCAGGTGACGTTTAGCCAGCTACGGTTAAACGTCTAACCAATGAACAATACTAGGATCGGAGAAATTCTAACCATAACGCATGTTAATTTCTTGCAAAAATAGACAGAATGCATGCTACAATTTCTTAGTTTTATTTCTTTGTAAATATTCGTATTTAGATTTCGGCAAAAGAAATCAATATCACCTATTTTTCTTAAATACCAAGTCAATTTCTTTTGACCTATACAAGTTTAGTATTTTGCGTAAATGAACACAACTGACTGAATATACTCCAGTATTATACTAGCACATTTTATTAACCTTCAAAGCTCAAAGGACAATTAAACAATGTCAAAGTTGGGTGTATTATAAACTCAAAACGTTCAAAGACTATATCTAAAGCAATAATTCTTGCAACCTCGCTACCCTTTTTCTCCAGTATCAGACAGCTTGCAATTTAAAATACTAATTTCTCTAACATATTTTTTTTAATTTTTGCAAATATTTTTGTTCATTTGCTCCTTTTATTTCCTATTGTACAATTTACCACTTATCGTTAGTTTTTTTTAATATATTTTGCCATTTACTCCTTATAGTAGTTAACAGAAAAAAATTACGCCATCCTCCATTTTGTCATGTATATGCTAATACCGTTCACATATAATAAACTTCCTTTCTTTTTCTCTTTCCAAGAAATCCCAATTGACAGCAAACCATTTGGTAAGTTAAAACTGTTAGTATTTATTTATTTATTCTGTGTTTTTTTATTGCGTTGGCAAACAAATATTCAACAAGACTTTAGTCGACGAAGTATAAGGTTATATTGATTAAATGATATAGAACTCTCGTGAAGGTTTCAGTTCTAAAACTAAATAAACAATCATTCGTAAAAACAATACATCTCATTTAGTATTTTCTAAGAATCCTTGCAATTTGCAATCAGAAATCCAGGAAACGGTAACTAGGAGTTATGTCTAAGAATAATACCGATATAGAAAAGTAATTAATTTTCCTCGTGTTTTTCTTTCTACTATGTAGTATTCGCAAATGGAAATGTCAATATATTGTAATGACAAATACAAGAATAACAGCAACAATAACAATAATAATAATAATAATAATAATAATAATAATAATATAATAATAATAATAATAATAATAATAACGATGATGATGATGATGATAATAATAATAATAATAATAATAATAATAATAATAATAATAATAATAATAATAATAATATAATAATAATAATAGCATCGTCCATATTGCATCATACAATGATTGCATGCATCATATCGCATCAAACATAAATCCTGTTGTGACACATTAATAACTGTAATTAAGAAAAGTTTGAAGCTGTCCAACATGTATGTGTCTGTGTATAAGCATACATGCATACACAGAATGCCTTTTCCATCTCAAAGAAAGCGTTGTAGTGAATCTTAGCAAATGTATGCCGATTGTTCATTTCTATACTTATTAAAGCAAAATGTCGTGAGCTAAAAATGACTTCGTTACTGATTTCTAGCTTTCTTTTCCGTTTGGAAAACGAAAAAGAAAAAAATCTTCGCTTCTTATTCCTTGTAACAAAAAGAAGTTGAAACTAGTATTTGATTACAACTGTCTTTTGGGAAGATGTAATAACATTGTATCACTGTTTATGTTTCAAATAGCAGGTATTTGCGAATATCTTCCTCAGTCATTCTTTTGAGTTATCAAACCATTTGGTATTTGATTGACTAAAGCCGTGTGTGTATATGTGTGTATGTGTAATGTTATAATAAAAACCACAAGTTTTGGTAAATACAAATACCCTAGGTTTCCTGGTCGCAACATTAATTTACTTCGCCATTTTTCAAGCTGAGAACAAGACCATTAACCAGTTGCTTTTTCAAGCAGATGACGATTAAATTAGGGGCGCTGATGAGGAAGAATCAAAAACGAAAAACACAATGGAGATAACCAGCTTCAAAAACGGTGAAATAAATTAGTGTTTCGAACAGGAAACCCTGGGTACCTGTATTTAACAAGATTTGTGTTTTTTATTATAACATTATCTTTACGTTCTTAGCCGATCGGGTGCTATTCTGCTTGTTGAAAACTTATCAAATAATATATACATATGTACTTATTGTATATTCTGGCTTTAGTGGGTAGATTATGCTTCGTTGGTGAGGATTAACCAAACCGAAATATCTCTGAAGTTGTCTTCTCACTGAAAAATATCTGCCTTACTCTCCATCGCAATCTATTTTTAAATGAATTCAAATAAATTTGAATTGCTCAACTATCTCATTTTTTACTAGAATTAATTATGACAATAATTATATATTTTCTTCTCCTCACAGGTGTATTTTTAATTAATTAAAATTTCTTATTTCATTACAATATACCACTGGTGTTTTCTCCTGCCAATTGGTATACTGGCTCTCAAATTGGTCAGCAGATATACTTGGACACTAAGTAAAGGACATCTTAAGCCTACCACTGTTTTGGTTTGTTCTTGAGGGTCCGATTTTTCTTTTTTTCCGTGATTAGAAGCCAGGTTTGCACTCTAAAAGCACAGAACCAAAATAAGACCAGCAAGGGATATCATCAGACACTCTGATATCCTGACAACCCACCACCTTAGATGTGTTTATCAAATCCAAAATATCTGAAAAAAAATACCTCAAAGCTTCTATTGGGTGCGCAAACGACTCTGTCAATAATAACTGTAATTAAGAAAAGTTTGAAGCTGTCCAACATGTATGTGTCTGTTATTTACTGTTATTCCTCTGTAAAAAAAATAGTTTCAATATCATCACTCAAATAATAGACCTGCCTTCAATAATTCTACAGTATTTATGTTACGGTACTACACTTTCATTCTAGTGGAATTTTCTATTCTATAAATACGTTTCTTTTCGATCAGACTATCTCGCTAGTCACAATGCACTTCCATTCTTCTTTTAATTGACTATTTTTCTTCCACACTCGGGCCCGAATTGATTGACTATGTCGTTTTTTCGGGCAACTGGGAAGTCATTCTAGTGATGTCTTTCGACCTTTTAGCTACCACTCGGCAACTGCCCCTATTCACCTGTTCTGTGTTACAATGAAACATGTCCGGTGCAACGAAACTTGGGCTTTGGATATTCTGCAATCAAATTGTTCACTCCATTCCCACTCTCGTATTCGTTTCAGTTATGCTTTCCCTCTAACTTCCTAGCAAGGATCTTTCCGCGATTCTTTATGTCATAGCCGGTCACTGTACTTCTTTCCCATAACCCATGTTTCATTTGCATATAAGTATGCAGATAGAACAGAGTTATTGAAGAGACTGGTTCATAATTTCTTTTCCGGCCCTGCTTTGAGCGAATGCCTTCTATCCTACTCTTGCTGTGCATGAGATTTCAGCCATCCTATCTGGGTATGTGTTTATTGTAGTCGTAACTTTTCGTAATCCATCAACTCTATTCCACTCTTTTCCAAGTATAACAGTTCCAGTATCCGTAGTTTGCCATATCTTGCTACATGTACCTACAACAATATATAACCCCTAATACTTCCACGGTAAATATTTAGTTGACAATATCATTTAGTATCTCCTTTAAGACCAATTATTTATGGGTCATCGATATTACCTAATATATATATATTATATATATATATATATATATATATATATTATATATATATATATATATATACATATATATATATATATATATGGGAGTATAACTCCAAACTTACAGGGAAAATTTCAATATAGTATTAAATCAAATTTCACAATATAAATATATAATATATATAAATTAGAGAAAAACCACTATTATGTAATTAAATAATAAGGGTAGAAATTGATATTAATCAATTAAAAGCAGTGGCTTAGCATATTTAACAAATCCGTAGTTTAAAAATTGTGTTACATGCAAAATTGAGTGGAATGACCACTAAAGTGGACACCTAATATGCTAAACATAGACGTCAAATCGCCATTACCACGAAGAGTGTGTTCTCAAGAAAATTCTCATCAAAACGCGAAAATGTAAAAAAGGAACAAGACAAATGAAAATAGACGAAATAAAAAACGATTACCTACATACCATGGTTTCACTTGTTAATATCTACGTATATAAACACACAGACATCTGCAAGATCGTCAGCGTAGTCTGTCGCTTACAAAGCAAAAATTCCAGAACTTGATACAAAACGCTCAACCGAAATAGAGCATGTATTTGCTGCGTGTTTGCATAAGTAGATATTAACAAATGAAACTATGGCACGTAGGTAATCGTTTTTTATTTCGTCTATTTTCATTTGTCTTGCTCATTCTTACATTTTGGCGTTTTGCTGAGATTTTTCTTGAGAAAATGGTAGTAATGGTAACTTTAGTGGTCATTTCCCTTAATTTTGTTTGTATATATATATATATATATATATATAGAGAGAGAGAGAGAGAGAGAGAGAGAGAGTTAATCCAAACATGAAAACACAAAGAGGAAACACAACAACGCGAGGACGTGGAACAAATATAGTATTATTGGACGCTCAGGAAGGAAGGAAAGAAGGAGGGTTTAACGTTTCAAGCGGAGCTCTTCGTCAGAAACATAGGAAAAGGAAAGATCTAGAGAAGGGAAGACGGAGGGAAAAAATTGCCAACGGTACACACGCGGTCACATTTTGAATATATATATATAATTTTATATATCACCGTGATCACCGTGACCGACCAGGCCATCAGATGTTGTTACACATCGCTGGTCACAATGCGCTTCGCATTGTTTTAGCCTTCAAATGATGCCACCCCGTTGGCTTAGCGAGCAGGCCAACAGAAGAAAGAGTGAGAGAAAGTTGTGGCGAAAGAGTACAGCAGGGATCGCCCCCCCCCTGCCGGAGCCTCGTGGAGCTTTAGGTGTTTTCGCTCAATAAACACTCACAACACCCGGTCTGGGAATCGAAACCGCGATCCTACGACCGCGAGTCCGCTGCCCTAACCACTAGGCCATTGCGCCTCCATAATTATATATATAAATTTACTTTACCACACACCGAACTTTTAGAAATAGCACTTCTCGTTTAATACGTGTTATAAATGACTTCTAAATGTCTCTTTTATAAACTCAACCATTTATTATATTTATATGAAATCGCTTCTATCAGCTTTCCGCTTAATTGACTCTATTAACCTTATAATCTTGTGCGTGCTAAAGTTTTAGAAGACATATGTGAATAGAGAGCAGTTTGCTAGTGGGATTTATACAAAAAGTTGTGAGTAGTGAAGAATAAGAAGTAAGTTTCTAGGAGGCCGCTATTGCAAGTTAGCTTTAATTACCTTGCAACGATCACACAATGTTATCCACTTCTATATATCTGTTATTAAGATGTAGCGAATTCTTACAGAAGAATAAAGTGTAAAAGTAGCAAAACCTTCTACACTTGTTGCAAGAAAATTTCCATCCCTTACACCAGTAGTTCCTAACCTTTTCACAGTGGTTCCCCGCAGAACTTCGCAACCCTTTTACTTAAATACATTTCCCATGGACCACTTTTAATGTACCTATTCTTATATATATGGAATTTTGAATTTAGTTCACGGACCCCGCCCCCGTACTACCCTTGCAGACCACCAGGGGTCCGCAGACACCAGATTGGGAACCACTGCCTTACAATGTTTACGAAAAGCAACAATTACACATCCTCAGTCACAAATAAAATATGATTTTTTTTCTTCTGCAAAGGAACTATAAAACGAAGTCAATTGTGATTATAGTTAGAATATTGACTCAATAATCACAAAGCCAAAACTTAGTTTAGAGGAATTTTAAAATGTTTGAACTTCCCTTATATTTAATATTCGATGTTTAATCCTGACTTATACATACATACGTCATCATATATGTATGTCATTATATATATATATATATATATATATATATAGTTAATCCAAACATGAAAACACAAAGAGAAAACACAACAACGCGAGGACGTGGAACAAATATAGTATTATTGGATGCTCAGGAAGGAAGGGAAGAAGGAGGGTTTTACGTCTCGAGCGGAACTCTTCGTCAGAAACATAGGGAAAGGAAAGATCCAGAGAAGGGAAGACAGAGGGAAAAAAATCGCCAACGGTACACACGCGGTCACATATATATATATATATTCAGAAGTGAATATTCATATAGATAATATTTTTGTTATTATTATCTGCGGTAAATATAAATAGTTGGTAATAGCAGGTAGTCGACATGTGTGCCCTTATAATAAATATATCACCGTGATCACCGTGACCGACCAGGCTATCATATGTTGCTACACATCGCTGGTCACAATGCGTTTCGCATTGTTTTTTATTATTTATTATTATTTATTTATTATTTATGTATTATTTATTATTATTAAAAACAATAATAAATATATATGAATATTAATATGCACACATATGTCATTTTACAGTCTGCAAAGATAAGCTTGCTTCATGTGCCTCATTCGGTATGAAAATATGTGATGGTTACCAGCGTTGGTCACGTGATTTCTGTCCAAAATATTGCGGAGTGTGTTTTGGTGAGTAGAATCATATTATTCTTTTCATTCATTCCTCATAAGGAGTTTATTATATTTGCAAATTTATTTCTTAATTTGTACAAAATGTCAGATTGTATAGATATGCAGGCGTGCGGTATGAGTGCGATTGCATACTCAAAGAGATAGATAGATAGAGAAAGAGAGAGAGAGAGAAGAAAATGTGCTAAAATCTCGTGTTGGTTTCGAACGTCGTACCTACTGTAATCAGCAGTTTTCTAATCACTACCCCAAAGCTACGTCAAGACTTGTCTTTTTTTAGTAGAGGTAAATCAAGTAGCAACAATTAGATACTACCGACGTGGCAATGCAGATATTAGTATGCGTATGCGTGCGTGTGTGTGTGTGTGTGTGTAATATTCTTTTCTACTCTAGGCACAAGGCCCGAAGTTTTGTGGGAGGGAGCCAGTCTATTTGATCGATCCCTGTACGCAACTGGTACTTAAGTTATCGACCGTCCGAGAGGATGAAAAGCAAGGTCGACCTCGGCGGAATTTGAACTCAGAATGTAAAGACAGACGAAATGCAGTGAAGCATCTCGCCCGGTATGCTAACATTTCTGCCAGCTTGCTGCCTTCGTGCATATATAATGTTGATAATAAGGAGAATGTGTTGAGAAAAGCAGCTCATCGATGAATATAATGGTCTACTACTACTACTACTACTACTACTACTACTACTACTACTACTACTACCAAGCATAATTCAAACTAATACCGGAGGAGGATTCCTCTTCGAATAATGTCATACTTATATACCCTGAAGAAATCGTACTAATAATGCTTAAATCACTGCATATAAATATGCAACAACATGCAGTTAATGCGATCGAAACACGTGTCGGAGAAGTATTATGAATAAACTAACAGGAAATAAACATAAAGTTTGCATGATCAAATCCTTATTCTCTTTAATATCAATATTGTACTTTAGCCTCTAAGTAGCCAAGTAATAAACTGTAACATTGGATGCGGGTTAAAGGAAGTTTACCCCGCTCCCCAAAAAAATGTACCATCTTGGCAACATAGAGAATTTCGGTATCTGTCTGGATATTATATCCTTAGTTTGTGTTTGTGTGTGTGTGTGTGTGTCTTCAATAACGAATTAAAAGCAGCGCTAGTGATGTAAACATTATCGAACGCACTTACTCGGTGCATGCCTTTTCTTTGCTCGTCGAGATCGCACCCAGTGCTAACAGTGGAGTCATCCCCAAGCGCTATATCGTAGCAATTCCGGTGAACCCTCAGCAAAAAGTCCCAAATTTCATTTACTTTGCTTTGTGGGAAGGGCTGTTTGGAACGCGGAGTAGATGAAGCAGGGATAACTGATGAAGGGGAATATTTTATATGCTGCATGTATCGTTTCTTTGTTTTTTTCGTTGTTTGAAAAAAAGTTCGTTTTATATGTTTTTGCTTTTAAGTTTTCGTTTCTCATTGTGTTCAATATATATATATATATATATATACATATATATAGAAATATATACATATATATATACATATATATATATATATATATATATATATATATATAATATATATATATATATATATATATATATAATATATATGTATATATATCAAGGCTTGCAGACTTGAATGTTTCTCTTTCCATTTCTCAGATCCGCCAAACTGTGTTGATGAAGCTCCATCTTGTGCAAAACTTGGAACGGAAAATTGTGTAGAATATCCTGCTTGGTCACGTGAAAACTGTGCTCGTTTCTGTGGATTTTGTGGTGCTGGTGGTTTGTATTAAAATTATTTATAACTTGATTTCTACCTTATTCCCTTTGTACGTAAAAAAAAATAAAACAATATGTCACATATCAGTGTAAACAAACAATATTTCTAAAAAGAGAATTGAAGAAATTTTATGCGTCGAATCAGCAATGATAGATTAATTTAATACCCTACAGGCGCAGTAAGGACTGTTGATTGATAATATTAAACATTTCTGTACACACAAACGTAGAATGAACTCCACTACAAAAGTATACACACACACACATGCATATATATATGTAAGCAGAGTTAGTGGCTATAATAACCAACTAAGGTATAAGATATCCGTATATACTTTCAGTATCCATTACCCATGTCATCTCTGGGCATGAATGAGTATGCAGGCACACTATGCTCGTAGAGTACAGGTAACAACAGAATAAACAAAGGTTTATCAGGAAACAAATATAAATAATCAGAGGATGGAGAAAACGTCAGATCATCATTTGTATTAAATAATAAGCTATAAATTTGGTCCAGTTGATGTGCTGAAGTTTTCTCCATTCACTGATGTTTATATATATATATATATATATATGTGTGTGTGTATGTGTGTGTGTGTGTGTGTGTGTGTGTGTGTGTGTCACTTTTGAAAGATATCTCAAGAGATTTTGTATAGAAATTACAGTCAGCACGAAATGTAATTTTCAGTGGTGGCTATAATTTCTTTAGAAACTCTGTAGAAACCCTGTACTTTTCGGTGATAAATTAATATACTTGGTTTTGTCTGAACGCTGGTATAAACCGGTGAGCTTGGATGCTCGCATCCCTTAAGGGGCTTTAGTTTATCAAGTAATCAAATATTATATATATATATATAATATATATATATATATATATATATATATATAATATTTGATTACTTAATAAACTAAAGCCCCTTAAGGGATGCGAGCATCCAAGCTCACCGGTTTATACCAGCGTTCAGACAAAACCAAGTATATTAATTTATCACCGAAAAGTACAGGTATTTAAATAAACCTTTTTAAATAAGAAAATGAAGTAAATGGATAAAAAAGTACGTACAGATGTTTATATTTAAAGACATTCAAATTCATGCATAGAAATTCCTACCTACAGCTGTTTCCATATAAAATTCTTTAATTGTGTATGGAAACAGCTGTAGGTAGGAATTTCTATGTATGAATTTGAATGTCTTTAAATATAAACAACAGTACGTAAATTTGTATCCATTTACTTCATTTTCTTATTTTAAAAGGTGCATATATATATATATATATAGGGAAAGTGGCTCAGTGGTTAGAGAATCGGGCTTACAATTGTGATGGTCTGAGTTCGATTCCCGCACTCGGCTGTGCATTGTGTTCTTGAGCAAGGTACTCTTTATTTCACGTTGCACCAGTTCACTCAGTTGTAGAAATGAGTTGCGTTGTCCCTGGTGCTAACCTACATCGTCCTTTCCCTTTGACAACACCGGTGGTGTGGAGACTGGCATGCATGAACAACTACTGGTCTTCTACAAAGTACCTTGCTCGGACCTGTGCCTCGGAGGGGGACTTTTAGGTGCAATCCTAAACACATTCGTAACCGAAGAGGTTCTTTACTTTATATATACGTATATACAGAATCACGTGGCTTTCACAGAAAGCTCATCTAACTGACTTGGCTAACTCATTACATAGTAATCTAATACAGGGGAGTATAGCGTAGAGTTCCATGCATCTGTAATCCAGAAGATTCGATCGACGAAATTATTTCATGAGTATATAAACCTTAAAAGTCAGGAGGTGTGGAAGGTGAATATATTTATTTAACCACTTTATATCTTTAATATTACTGTCGTTTCGCATCTCTCTTCACATAATAATTTCAGTGTATAATAAATTATATTTTACATGCCTGTGTTAATGTGCATGCTATGCATTATACAGTACAATTGTATATTTAGAATCAATGCAAATAAAGAAAGCCAGCTCGTCAGATCACCAGAACATGTTTACACAAACGATTCTCCTCCTGACATTTTATGATTTGTGTGTGTGTGCGCGTATGTATGTGTGTGTGCGTGCGTGTGAAGGTGCCTAGTGTTGAGGGTATTGCCCTAATGCCCGTTAGATCATGGGTTCGATTCCCGGAACGTGCGGCACGTTGTGTTCTTGAGCAAAGCACTTTGTACCACGTTGTTGCTGCTCACTCAGTTGTTAACGAGTGGCCCTCTGACAGAAAAGTCTCCCAATCACTTGACCTGCCCCTGACCCATGCAACAGGACTTCGTCATTCGAACGCTAAATCAATGGAACGCACATTGTGACAAGCGTTATATAACATCCGATAGTCAAGTCGACACCGTAATATGTGTACTCACACACACACACACACATACATACACACCCATATATGCATATTAAAATAATCACTTCTTAGTTCCATGCTTAATTTTGTCTACGCTACAGCGCTTGCAGTGTAGATGATAGAGAGAGAGGGGGGAGAGAGTAAGAGAGAGAGAGTGATAAAGAGGTAGATAGATAGATAGGTAGGTAGGTAGGTAGGTAGGTAGAAAAGAGGCAGACAGTGTTTGCTATGATGTCTTGAGGTGAGCATCGTTATTTTTATCCCAGATAAATTTAATATAGTGTGAATATATTTAATACGGTTTTATAAAATATTAACTGTTGACACCTTTTTACTGTCACATAAATAAAGAATAATGACCACTAACGGTGACCTTCAATGGTCTACAGCAGTGCAACGTTCTCCATAACTATGGGCTAAATTGTTTTAATGAAGTAGTGAATAAAATGTTGCTTTTAATTCTCTTTATCCACCTGTGCTTCTGACGTCTTATATATTTAGGTGTCCAACGGTGTAATGTTGTATAGATAGACAGATAGACAGACAGACAGACAGACAGATACATACATACATACATACATACATACATACATACATACATACATACACACACACATACATGTGTCTACAGAGAAAGAGATGGACATGGTCAGCTCTGTATAATGTGGATATATACATATGTTCTTGCATGAATGTGTATATAATATATAGGCGCAGGAGTGGCTATATAGCGTAGAGGTGGTTGTTTATAGGCGCAGAAGTGGCTGCGTGGTAAGTAGCTTGCTTACCAGCCACATGGTTCCGAGTTCAGTCCCACTGCGTGGCACCTTGGGCAAGTGTCTTCTACTATAGCCTCGGACCGACCAAAGCCTTGTGAGTGGATTTGGTAGGCGGAAATTGAAAGAAACCCGTCGAGTATATGTATATATATATATATATATATATATATATATATATATATATATTAATAGTTATCGCCAAGCTAACATCGCAGTCCAGAAAAATAGGACGAATGCTGCCGTTGATTAGCTCCAAGAGGTCATCGCCTCTAGCTAGCAATGTGACACACGAACCTGTGTCCGTTATAACCTTCGAACAGGGGAGCTCAGAAGCTTCTCCTTGCTTGTCTGGCATCCACAGACTAGTTTCGAGGTGGTTGCCTCTTATCAATGTGGAGTAGCCGAACCCTGCAGGCGTCACCGCTAACCGACTGTTCGAAGGATTATTTACCTAAATTTAGTGGAATACATCCACAGGTCTTCAAAAATAGAAATATCATTATTTCTAATTCTCTCTAAAGGAGACTACGGCAGTGGTACTGGATATTAATAGTTATTGCCAAGCTAACATGGATGCCAGACCAGCAAGGGAAAGCTGCTGACCTCCCCTGTTCGAAGGTTATAATGGACACAGGTTTGTGTGTCACATAGCTAGCTAGAGGCGGTGGCCTCTTGGAGCTAATCGATGGCAGCATTCGTCCTATTTTTCTGGACTGCCATGTTAGCTTGGAAAAAAGACTGTCCTGAAATAAACTTAGAAAATCCCTATGTTATGGAATACATTCATAAACACCAACTCAAGGAATACTGGTGGAATATTCCCATCAGAACTTCCTTCAAATGTAAGCATAACAGGCCGGATATTGTTGTTTGGAAAAGATGGCAAAAGTATGTACCATCGTAGAGGTTAGCTGTCCTGCAGATATAAATATCTCTTTGAAAATCAAAGAAAAAGAGGCTATTTATAGACAAGTGCTTCGAAACCTCCAGCTTCTATATCCAGACTATGAATTCATATTCATACCAATAATAATTGGAGCACTAGGTTTTGTTAGTAAATGCTTGAAGGAGAATCTGAATGAACTGGAATTTTCAGAAAGAGAATTTGACCGGCTGATTCGTACATTATAAGTGCAATCTGTGAGTGGAACAGTAAAAATGTGCGAGACTGTTCTTAAGTTCCAAATGTGAATTTATCTTTGTTAACTACATCCCAAAGATGGAGCCTTGTATGTTTGTTGGAAACCAGCTCCCTACTGAGTGGAAGATTTATAGTAATTAAAAAATAGAAGAGACATACATATAGCTACATAGTACCTAGATGTGAAATAGCCTTGTCTGTGTGATGCAGATAAATGAATACATGTATGTGCGTGTATAGCTAGCTAGCTAGATACATACATACATACATACATACATACATACAAACATACACACACACACACACACATACATACATACATACATACATACATACATACATACATACATACATACACACACACACACACACACATACATACATACATACATACATACATACATACATACATACATACATACATACATACATACATACATACATACATACATGAATTCATACGTACAGTATAAGATAAACTGTGGTATAGCTGTGTGGCTACATACAGATACATATTCGTGTGTGTGTGTGTGTGTGTGTGTGTGTTTGTGTGCACGTGTTTGCGGATCCCTGTCGGTCTTTATGTTTATGCTATCAAAACCTGCTGTCACAATTACCAAATGGCAATTAGAATCAGTTACTCATGATATCGTGAATCTCGCTCGTGAATCAGGAGTTCTTCAAAGCTGACATGCTATTAAGGAAAGTGACAGGCACACAGCATGTGTTTTTGCATCAATAAGCGTCATCAGCACGGTGACACTTCTTACAATATCCAACAATAAAGGGAAATATTGAAAAAGAGTAAAAGGCAATTATGACCAAAGTGATAAGCACAAATGAAATATAAATGAGCTATGAAAAATAACTCGACGTGGTATAAAAATGTGTTCTTGTGTGAGTGTATATGATATATATTATATCCTAGATTCAACGCAATAACATATTCATTTTCAATACGTTCTGGCAGAAAGGGCCTGAAAACAACACAAGTCAGATACTCACGGTTCGAATTTGCAAGAACGCATTGAAATTAAACGCATAAAAATGTTTTTGTTTTTTATTGTGCGTGTTGTGCGTGTGTGCGTGCGAGCACGTGTGTGTACACGGGCGTGTGTGCAAGTGAATATATATATATATATATATATGCATGTATGTATGTATATGTGTGCGTATGAATTCTATTTTATTTTACATAGATAATAGATGTAGTAATTCGGCATTAGTAGAAAGGTGTGAGTTCTGACACTTGCCCTGCATGTCAAACTAGATGGGTTGGGTAGATACATTATCTTCTCACATTTTTTTACCTTTATGCTTCGCTGCTATGACATTCAAATTTACTTCTACTTTCTCTCTTTGCAGGAAATCGAACAATTGGTGATAGAGGTAAGTTAAACAAGGAAATTGTCAAAGTTCTCTCCCTTGTTTCTTTTGAAAGTAATGTTTATTATCGCTATTGGCTATTGGCTCCCATTCCTATCACGTTTGAATATCAATTGCTTAAATATTATTTTCGTCACATCATATAAGTTATGGTCGCCTGTGAAGATATTTTTTCTTTGAAGAAGAAATTTTCCAGTGTCATTGTCTTAGCATATGTCTGATGAGGCACGAGAAAGAATGGGGGGATTATTATTTATACCGAAGGGAAGAATGATTCATAGGTTTTTAATTTTGAATAGACTTCGAAACGAGGATAACTAATTAGATTTATTCATAATGTTTTAGATTGGAAAATCACAATGTTTAGCGTTGATCTACATAGGATATAATTGAAGAGTATGCCGTGGTCTCATATCGTCACACTCTCATAATTTATCGAGGAGGACAGTGGACACAAAGAGGAAGAGAGTCGGTTAGTGGGTTGTACACCAACTTCTACGACCACCACTCAGAATCTTTTTCTCAGGTTTAGATTATCTGAACTCAGTGCGTTGTATGTGTGGGAGGGTATTTATGTATGGTCAATGAGAAGGGTACTATGTGCGTCGGGGAGGTATGTAGTGTATTAAAATGGAACAACAAAAATGGTTGACGGAAATGGC
>NC_043000.1:89638538-89676038 GCF_006345805.1 Octopus sinensis
CACATTATTTTCTTCATGGTATTTATCCAAAATGCTATTCTTTTTCGTTAACGAAAATATGAATACTCTCTTCCAAGTGTTTCGAGCACTCTGTCGCGAGGCACTTTATGCCACGTTTCAGAAAATTCTACAATACTTAGAAAACTTCAATGATTTTAACATACCACATTTCTACTTACTTATTCCCTTGTGGCAAAACGCAAAGCTTCCCCTCATCTATGGTTTAAAATAATTTCAAGACTCATTTGTTTTTATTTAACTTTTAAAACTCTGATTGTATGCGATATTTCATGAATTGTAGATAGGAAAGTATTTAAAATGGCCTCCAGAACACCTTAGAGTGTTAGACGTGGTAAACAAGACTTAAACTTCCAAATGAGGCGAGACAGCGATCCAATTTCAAATCTAACATGAAATCACCTCATGAAAAATAACTTTAGTGAAAGCTTTGACATCAAGTTTTCTGCTTGCTCCACCCATACAATCTACGAAATTTGTCCTACACTTCAGGTATCAATAGTGATGTTTTTTTTATTCAACCAAATACATTTGAAACTTTATTATTCTTCGCAGAAAGGTTAGAACTATCAGACAAAATACTTTGCGGTACTTAGTTAACTCCCTTTATGTTCAGAGTTCAAATTCCACCCAGGTCGGTCATTACTTTTCATTCTTCAGGAATCAATTAAAATGAATACTAAAACCAAATACCAATGTAACCGACTATACTTTTCATCTAAAGTTTGCAACTCTGCGCCCCAGTGTTAGAGAAAAAAAACAGACAATTATTATTATTACTGGAAAGATTAACTTGCAATATTTGTTTTGTTTTTTATTTGGTTTCTTGTTTTGTTGTTGTTTTTTGTTTGTTTGTTTGTTTTTGTTTTGTTTTTCACACTCTGAGTTTATATCCCACCAACGATTGATCTTAAAATTGCTGGATTTGAGCCAAAATTTATTATTATTATTATCATTATTAAAGTGGCGAGCTGGCAGATGCTTTAGCACGCGGGGCAACATGCTTAGCAGCATTTCGTCCATCTCTACGTTCTGGGTTCAAATTCCGCTGAGGTCAACTTTGTCTTTTATCCTTTCGTGGTTCATGAAATATGTACCAGTTACGCATTGGAGTCGATTACATCGACTAGCTTCTTTCCACAAAGTGCCGATAGTATAAAGGATTATTATTATTATTATTATTATTATTATTATTATTATTATTATTATTATTATTTTATTATATTATTATTATTATTATTATTATTATTATTATTATTATTATTATTATTATTATTACTATTATTAAAGTGGTGAGTTGGCAGAATCGTTAGCACACCGAGCGAAATGCTCAGCAGTATTTCGTTCATCTTTACGTATTTTGAGTTCAAATTCCGCCGAGGTCGACTTTACCTTTCATCCTCTCGGGGTCCGATAAATTACGTGCCTATAGTAGATAAATTGTGCCTATAGTATTTGGGATTATTTTTTATTATTATTATTATTATTATTATTATTATTATTATTATTATCTCACTCTTATCCCCAAATACTGCATTCTGAGATTTCTTTGTGCTATATTATTGCTAGTAATACCAATCAATTCGTTCCAGGTTCCTGCTTATATAGAGATCTATGATTAATGTCTTATGATCAAAGATTTTTTAATCAAAAGCATTCCAACCATTAATATTCAGTTCTTTGTTGGTGTTGTATTACTCATGTGTGGTATATATTATCCAAGCTATGGCTATATTATCGAAGGTAGAGTGAAGTTTGTTGGGGATTTAGTTGCTATGTTTAACATTCAATGTGACCCAGTAGAAGCAACAGAGCCTCCGCTTCGATGGTAATACTAAAGACGACGGTGTTGCAAAATTTATGGTCAAAATTATTAACATCACATTGCTGGTACTTCTTACATGAATCCCACAAGGAGTTAAAGCAACTTCGTCATTAGCGGGATTTGAACTCGAATCCAACCAAAACAAAGTTTACGTACATGGTGATGAATTGCTTTTACCTCCCGTGTAATCCAAAGCAGGATTTGAATTCAGAATGCAAAGATCAGGGACAGACACCGCAAAGCATTTGTTTTGAGGTTCTTACAATCCCCTATTCACTACCCCTACTTGGCAAAGTAATCGCAATTCCCGAAAGGATGAAAGGTATACTTGACTTCGGAGTGGTTTGAACCCAATGCACTGAAATTTGAGGCGAATACAGCGAGACATTCTAGCCGACATTATAGCGACGCGCGCGCGCGCGCGTGTGTGTGTGTGTGTGTGTGTGTGTGGTGTGTGTGTGTGTGTGTGTACGTGTGTGTGTATGTGTGTGTACGTGTGTGTGTGTATTAGTGAGCAAGAGAGAGAGGTAAATTATGTATAGTTTTCATCTGCTAATTCCCACAAAGAGGTATTTGTCAATCTTGAACTCAGAACTACGTCGTTGCAAAGAGATCCTCTTAACCACTTAGCTATAACTGCAACTTTACCTTCTACTCCAACGACTCTTACTTGAGGTATTTCCCATAAAAGTTCAATATTTTTGTAAGCATCAAATAATACCTATGTATAAAAAACAAAAGCAGCTTAAAATTGTTTCGATTGCTTCCTTTCCTATAGATGCCCTCAGTATAAAAGCCTTCCCAGCATATGTCATTTGGAGAAAAAAGACGGTGAATGCTGTGGTGAAGTGAAATGTGAATTCATCGTTGATTTTGGTAAAATCAAAGGTGGCGGAAAGATAGTTGATAAAGGTAAGATAATACTTTTATAATACAGATAAATATAAATTCAATGTTACTCAGTAGAGGGAGTCTCGCTGACTTGCATCTGCTTCAATGATAATGATAAAAACGACGGTGTCTTGAAAAATTTATGGTTAGAATTATTAACATCACATTGCTGGTACTTCCTACATAAATCCCAGAAGAAATTAAAACAACTTCGTCGTTGGCCGGATTTGAACTCGAAACCAATTAAAACAAAATTTAAAATTCATGTCAACGAGGAAATTTTCTACACGTTCTCTCGACCTCCTAAAATTGATAGCCAAATGCACTTCAAATTTTAATCTTCCTACTCGCAAAAATAAAGGACACGGCTGAGGAAATATAATCTGATTTAAAAAGAAAAGACTGGATAGTCAGAGCTGGAATGCTTTTTTTGTCAGAATCTGTTTGATCAAGACTGACTTCAGACTAAACAACTGCAAAGTAAATCCTGCTCAACGATATGTACATATGTGGGTAAAATCTTCTTTTCCATCTATCATCCTCTTTAAGCCAAACTATAGAAATTTCGATTTAAATTTTCAAGAAGAGACCCAAGGCTCATCAACCTATCGGAACCCAGGATCTCTCTCTCTCTCTCTCTATCTCTATCTATCTATCTATCTATCTATCTATCTATCTATCTATCTCTATCTCTCTCTATCTCTCTCTCTCTCTCTCTCTCTCTCTCTCTCTCTCTCTCTCTCTCTCTCTCTCTCTCTCTCTTCTCTCTCTCTCTCTCTCTCTCTCTCTCTCGTGAGTTATTTCATCCATCTGTGATACATATATACTGTCGTTAAAATGTGAATATTTTATTAAAATAAATCAAACGGAACTTCCTAAAATCCAGGACTTTTAGACATTTTGTCTAATGCCATCCAATGTGAGTTACTTCAGCTGTCTATGAATAGTCGCATAGTTTACAGAAATATTCTTTTATTCTTTTACTTGTTTCAGTCATTTGACTGCGGCCATGCTGGAATACCGCCTTTAGTCGAGCAAATTGACCCCAGAGCTTAGTCTTTGTAAGCCTAGTACTTATTCTATCGGTTACTTTTGCCGAACCGCTAGTTACGGGGACGTAAATACACCAGCATCGGCTGTCAAGTGATGTTGGGGGTGCAAACACAGACTCACAAATATATACACACACATACATATATGTATATATATACATACATACATACATACATACATACATACATACATACATACATACATACATACATACATACATACATATACGACGGGCTCCTTCCAAGTTTCCATCTACCAAATCCACTCACAAGGCTTCGGTCGGCCCGAGGCTATAGTAGAAGACACTTGCCCAAGGTGTCACGCAGTGGGACTGAACCCAGGACCACATGGTTGGTAAGCAAGCTACTTACCATACAGCCTAGTGTCGCCTAGTGCACTCAGGATGGCGAGATCGTAGTTTCAGTTCCTAGACTGGGTAGCACTTTGTGTTCTTCAGCAAAACATTTCATATCACATTGCTCTGTTCAGATACACGGTGTGGAACACCGTGTATCTGTACAGGTAATGTCGATTCGATAGAGAGAATGAGCGATAAACAAAATAATTTGTGCAAATTTGTTCAGCAAGAAATTGCAACCCCATGATGTGTTTTGCTCAAGAACACAACGCATCGTTGGTCTAGGAATCGAAACCACTATCTTGCGAGCAACACGCTTACCACTTGGCCACGTGCCTTCTCACAAACACACACACACACACACATGGAATGATGTGGTTAGGAAGCAAGTTTCTTAGCACCCAGTCACGTCTACGCCTACATGTATATATATATATATATATATATATATATATATATATATATATATATATATACATATATATATATATATATATAATATATATATATACATAAATATATATATATAATATATATATATATATATATATATATATATATATATATATATATAATATTATATATATATATATATATATATATATATATATATATAGGCGCAGAGTGATATGTACATATAAATAATGGAACGGAACTATTGCAGCTATAACAAACAGTCTTTTTTACATCAAACACTTTTACCATTAAACATGAAAGCATTTGGTAAACACACTCTACTGAAAACTAAAAATGCTTTACAATTCTAAACAACAAATCGAGAGCATAATGAGGAACCTAATGCAAATATTTCTGTGCGCGCGCGCGTGTGTGTGTGAAGTTCCGGGCTGAAAAATCTCCGGTTTTAAGGGTGTCGCGAAAAGCCTGGTTGGAGGTCCAGCCCTCCAAGTTCTTTTCCCGTGCTTAGAAAAGGACCGCTACAACATGTTTGATAATAATTAATCGATCCTTCTTTATTTTCTTTTATCCAGAGCCAGAAACATTTTAGCACTCTGTCGTGTATATATGTGTGTTTGTGTGTAGGTGTGGAGTGTGTGTATGTTTACAGATAGATTATAGATTTAGACTGATAAATTGATCGATAGATAGAACAGTATATATATATATATATATATATATATATATATATACATCAATGAGTCATCCATTCTGGTCATGACTGCAATTTACTTATGTATATATACGACCACCTTAAGGTATATCCATCCATGTACATACATACATACGTAAACATTTAAAATGCAACTTACGCACTGGCGTGGCTCTTCCCAACCAGATGCTACCAGGTTCAGTCCCAGTACGTAGCACCTTGGGCTGAAAGAAGCCTATCGTATAAATGTGTGTGTGCGTGTGCGCGTGTGTGTGTGTTTGTCAACCGGTGATGGTGTGTTTACATCCCTGTGATCTAGTGGTTCGACACAAAAGAATCCATTTGAATAAGTACCGGGCTTAAAAGAAAAATAATAATAAACACTACGATCGGTTCGCTCGACTAAAAATTCCTCGAGGCAATGCCGCAGCACGGCCGTAGTCTATGACAGAAACAAATATGAGAAGAATAAAATAACGTTATATAAAAATGTATGTATGCAAAACATGCGCGCGCACTTATGCCCCTATGAAAGCAAAGTACACACACACACAAAATATAAAACAAACGATTTCAACAGGTTATTATACTTATACACAAGACAGCTTGAAATATATGCTTGAAATTCTTCTTAAAAATGTCAAACTAGTATTAGTATTGTTAATCTTGGACATTAACTCTTCTATACATTAATGCATATATTAATATATTAAGTAACGTATACATTAACTCGCCTATACATCAATACCCATATTAATATATTACTACAATTGTATATTGTGTTTCCATTTTGGCTTATAGCTCTTCGGAGATAGGTCTGCTTCTGTTGGAACTGTTTATAACACTGATGTTTGTGTATTCAACCGTGCGTATGAGTGCCATATTTATAAAGAATTGTGAAAAAATTATAGAAGTTTACTAAATATGACAGACATTGTTTACAAAATTTGATCATATTAACTTTAGTAGTTTCTAAACTATCAAAGTTTTCGACAATCAAGCAAACAAACCGAACAATAACAGTGGCTCTTCATTTTTTGCTAGCTAGATATGTAGGATGGTAGAGATGTGATAAGTTCTGGTTTCTTCATATCTAATCCTTTTTAATATGATCTGAAAGAAAAACAAAACAAAAAATACATTCAGTTCTATATTTAAGAGATGAGGAATAATAAAAATAATACATTCTTTCAGAATTGAATTCCTAGTTGAAATGTTCAATTATGACACCAGCTTATGTGCGTACGCGCGTGTGTCTGCATGCATATAAGTATATGCATATATTTATATATATATATATTGATATATATATATCAATATATATATATTGATATATATATATATATATATATATATATATATATATATATATATATATATATATATATATTATATATATATATATATATAATATATATATATATATATATATTGATAAAGCATATACATAGGCGCAGGTGTAACTGTGTAGTAAGAAATTTGCTTCTCTACCACATGTTTCCGGGTTCAGTCCCACCGCGTCGCACCTTGGACAGGTATGTTCTATAGAAAACTAAAGCCTAGTGAGTGGATTTGGTAGACAGGAAATGAGAGAGGCCCGTCGTGTATATATTGAAATGTGTGCAATTTCAGAGTTATGTATTTTTATATGTAATACCTGTACATGTGGATCATGTTTCTGGAATAATTTATGTTTAACTAAGACATACACACGTATCCATGCACGCACACACACACACACACACACACACACACACACACACACACATACACACACACACATACACACACACACACAGAGGCACTCCGTCGGCTACAACAATGAGGGTTCAAGTTAATCTGATCAATACAACACCCTGCTCGTGAAATTAACCTGCAAGTGGCAGAGTACTCCGCAAACATGCGAAACCTTAATGTAGTTCTCACAGGATGTCAAAGGGCTAGCCCTCTGAAATACATATACTACTCATTTTTCCCAGCTGAGTGGATTGGAACAACTTGAAATAAAGTGTCTTGCTCAAGGATGCAAGGCGCCACCGGGTTCGAACTCATGATCTTATGGTCTTGAACCGAATTCCCTAACGACTAAGCCACACACCTTCATATAACATGCATGCACAATATATTTTTTTATTCTTTTACTTGGTTCGGTCATTTGACTGCAGACATGCTGGATCATCGCCTTTAGTCGAGCAAATCGGTTACTTTTGCCGAACCGCTATGGTACGGGGGTGTAAACACACCAGCAACGGTTGTCATACGATGGTGGGGAGACGAACACAGACACACAAACATATACATATATATATATGACGGGTTTGTTTCAGTTTCCGTCTACCAAATCCATTCACAAGGTGTTGGTCGGCCCGTGGTATAGCAAAAGACACTTACCCAATGTGCCACGCAACCTGGAACCATGTGGTTGGGAAGCAAGCTTCTTACCACACAGTCACTCCTGCGCCTATATATAATGTATGTATCGACCGGACTGTCGCCGGTCACAGTGTTTTTCTTCGCATTGTTTCCAATGATAGCACTATGCTGGCTAGGCGGAACACAGGGTTGCTCATTTACAGCTGAGTGGACGTAAAATGAAATGTTTTGCTCATTAACAGAAGGTACTGCCGGTCTAGGAATTGAAACCACGATCTTGCGATCGTGAGTGAAACACCCTAAATATGAGCCACGAACATTCACACACACATACCCACACATATATATATATATATATGTATGTATTGGACAGGTATGTTCTATAGAAAACCAAAGCCTAGTGAGTGGATTTGGTAGACAGGAAATGAGAGAGGCCCGTCGTGTATATATTGAAATGTGTGCAATTTCAGAGTTATGTATTTTTATATGTAATACCTGTACATGTGGATCATGTTTCTGGAATAATTTTATGTTTAACTAAGACATACATACGTATCCATGCACGCACGCAGACACACACACACACGTACACACATACACACACACACACACACACACACACACACACACACACACACACACACACACACACACACACACAGAGGCACTCCATCGGCTACAATAATGAGGGTTCAAGTTAATCTGATCAACAGAACACCCTGCTAGTGAAATTAACGTGAGTTCGAACCCGGTGGCACCTTGCATACTTGAGCAAAACACTTTATTTCGCGTTGTTCCAATCCGGTCACCTGGCAAAAATGAGTAGTACATGTATTTCAGAGGGCTAGCCCTTTGACATCCTGTGAGAACTACATTAAGGGTTCGCATGTTTGTTCTATTTCTATTCCTGCGCGCCATATTAATACATTTGTTTGTTTGTACTCCACCTGTCTTCGTCTTTTGTTTATTTTCGTAAACCTTCCCGTTATATATATATATATATATATAGGTGTATAGTATGTGGTAAGAAGCTTGTTTCCCAACCACATGGTTCTGGATTCAGTCCCACAGCGTGTAACCTTCAGCAAGTGTTTTCTACCATAGCCTTGAGCGAACCAAACGCTTGTGAGTGAATTTGGTAGACGGGGTTGATTTCTTCGACTAAAATGCGGGGCTCCAGCATGGTCGTAGTCAAATGACTGAAACAAATAAATGAAAGAATAAAAGAAAGGATAGATAGATAGATAGATAGATAGATAGATAGATAGATAGATAGATAGATAGATAGATAGATAGATAGATAGATAGATAGATAGATAGATAGATAGATAGATAGATAAACAATGATATATTTGTCTGTGGAATACGTTTGATGGTGTACTCCTGTGTGACTGCGTACACGTTACGAATTCGGTCGGTACTTGTGAATGTGAAGGGACAAATCATATTTACTTTAATAATACGTATGTGTTCATAAACATTGTTAATACAGGTACGCTATCCCCTACTTGCTATGTAAATACCTTGATTTTATCGGATTCTGAAAATTTTGCTTTACAGACAGACAGATAGATAAATAGTTAGATTGATCCATAAGCTAATAAAACTGATTACGTTACTGCTGTTCTTTTGTCATTCATTTATTTACGTTCGGTACTGACCTACTGGTTCAAGTAGTCTAGGGCGGAGACCGTCAGTCTACACTTTCCCGCCGCCAGGCCTAACTGATACAGTGAAGTATAACGTATTATAAGTATATTGAATTTTAACAACTGCAAACTAGTATAGCTGAGCATATCAGTGTATATATAGATATTGTTTTTGCGTGTGTGTGTGTGTGTTTGTGTGTGGATATATGCATGCATGATATATATATATACATATACATAGTAGGAGTGGTTATGTGGTAGGAAGCATGCTTCCCAACCACATGGTTCTGGGTTCAGTCCCACTGCGTGGCACCTTTGGCAAGTATCTTCTACTATAGTCTCGAGTCAACCAAAGCCTTGTGAGTGGATTTGGTGAGTGAGTGGATTTGAAAGCCCGTCGTGTGTGTGTGTGTGTGTGTGCGTGTGTGTGTGTGTGTGTGTGTGTCTGTGTCTGTGTCTGTGTTTGTACACCAATCAGTGCTTGACAACCAGTGTTGGTGTGTTTACGTCCCCGTAACTGACCGGTTCGACAAAAACAAGCGGTAGAATAAATACTAGGCTTTAAAAAATAAGTTCTGGGGTCGATTTGTTCCACTAGAAAACCCTCCAAGGCGGTACTGCAGCATGGCGGCAGTCAAATGTCCGAAACAAGTAGAAAGAATATTACCTTAATGAGTTCAGATTTTGTCACGAATCGATTTTATCATTTAATCTTCTAGATTCGATAAAATAGAGTACCAGTCGAATACTGAGGTCGATCTAATCAACTCTCACCATCAGACATCGGCTGAAGGCATGAGGCCCATTACTTATTTATAAACCGCAACATTACCATAATTCCATTTTCTGCTGCAACCGCCATGTTTGCAGGAGAGTCTGGGGTTCTTACCTTGCAGTACCTGTTTACAAATAGGTCGAGCAGATCGCATGAAAATTGATGTCTCGGCTGTCGACACCTTACATTATTCGAATCGCCGACCTATCAGCTGGTTATACGGGAGTCTACAGATTCAATAGACCAGTGTCCATTCAATTATAATCCTTTTCATGCAATTATCGATTTTGTGTCTTGTCATATAAGAAAATCAATATAGTCTATTTCCAGTGTAGAATGGTGAAAATTTCGACTTATGTAACAGTGTGTAACAAAATTGCATTCGAAAATACGTTTTCAATTTCTTTTATTAACGGATAATAAATAATGGAAAATTGTGTATGAATATATAAGTGTGTGAAAGATCGATAGACATACAGAGAGACAGAGAGACAGACAGACAGACAGACAAACAGACAAGCAAAGAGAGAATGCGTCAGTGAGAGAATGCATCTATATATGTGTATAGAGTTGTATGTGTCTGCGCGACCTCTGCTAATACACTTAATTTGAAATGCTATATTTATTATCGTTGGTCTATGGTCTCTAGGGAAACTTTAGATACGGCGTGCATTGAAGAAGAGAATAAGTTCCACTCGTTTGAAGAGAAACATTTCAAGCGATCTGTTTGTTTGTTTGTTATTTTTGTAGTTAATGTAGTTCTGCTAATTTTAAAATTTTAGATTTCCATTCTTAATCTAGTCAAGCTGGGTGAGAATGAATGTGGGGAGGATATCTATATACATATATTTCTCCAGTAGAATATAATCGTTAAAGCCATCATTAATTTGTTTTAGTTTCAAAACGAAACAAAACAAATGGGTTTTATTAACCTCAGGCTTCTGTTGCTATTTCTTTGCCATTGTTAAATATGTATTGTGTTTCTATACACGTCACAAAAGATATGACATACAATTCAATAGACTGATAATTTTATCTAGCTATCAATATTCAGAATAAGTCATTGAAAATAAAACGACCTGTCATGGCTGTATGATTAAGAATTCAGCTTTGCAACCATTTAGTTTTTAGAATGTTCCCAGTGCATGTCAGTTTGGTCAAGTACGTCCCCTCTTAGCTTCGGGTAATAAAGTGCAGTGCATTCTGAGTGGAATTCAACGGATGAAAGTTCGATATATATATATATATATATATATATATATATATATATATATATATATATATGTATGAAAAAACAAGTAAAAAATACAAAATGCTAAAATAATTTTATAGTGAACATTTCAGTACCGGTTTCGGTCATTTTGAGACCTTTTCAACTGTAACGATTAAATAATTAAATTTTATAATTAATTAATATATATGTATATATATATGTACGAGCAAAGCGCCCCCAGTCCAATGGACGGTGCTGAGTCGTCAAACATTTAAACCAAATTTTCTCAAAGCAACTTGTCGGGCCGTCCCATAAGCCTCCCCTTTGAGAAACACTGATTTAACGTAAATTTGAGACACCAGCAAAAGAAGAAATAAAGATAGACTTTTTTTCTATTCCAAAGAAAGACGATTTCCCACGGCTTTATCGATCGCATTCTCACTTGGAATCGATTTTTGTAAATTTTTTTAAAGACTTATACACGCCCTGATACCATCGGTATCTATATATCAAATTTGAGCGCAATCGGATGGAGGATGCCCGAGATCCTAGAAGCCACACACACACAGAACGGATATTTTATATAAGAGATGTATGCATGTATGTATGTATGTATGTATGTTTCTTCTTTGAGTTTAATGTAAGTTATTCTTGAGAGCGTTTGAGCCGGTTGCTAACAAAGTAATATGATTTTGTGAGTTAAGAGAGTTTCCGGTGTTTTTAAAAATGTGATTGACTTGGTGTGTTGGTTCAACTGCCTATGCACATACATAAGTGTGTGCAGCTATTCACAAGAATCTCACATGCAGAATTTTTGGAATGTCTGACAAATTTTCACTGTTCCACTAATAACGACGCGGATTTGGTTAAACCGCGTCAGTTTCTTTCGTTATTTTTCCGTGAAACCGAGTATTTATAGGTTTTTGAGCAAATTTGGTGATACACAGCCAAATACACCTGTGATTACAGGTACAAATGAGAATTCATAGTCAGAGTACAGGAGATGTAAGTTTCACATTAATCCACCATAAATGTTCTCTTTTTCCTAGACTTTTGATTGTACATTCATATCAGCTAGGCAGCTGACCTCTACAACAGTGCATGACTTTTGTTCCTTGTCCCACAGACCAATATCTGGTATTTTAAGTGTTGTGTGGACGCCCCAGACGATGAAGTAGGCTAGCCCAATACGTAGATATAGAGGGAGAAATCTAGACGTCGTAGAGTAGAGTAGAGTAGAATTGAGTAGAGGTCATCCGAACGTGCGACATAACAGTGGCGACGAGGATTCCGTAACTCACACAGTACCTGTGTAGTATTGCAATATAACAGTGGCGACGAGGTTTCGAATAGTACCAAAATGGAAGAGAAAACCTACAGAAATGACGGAAATTAACGCTAAGAGAAAAATATATGCCAGTTTCTCACCGAGGAAATAAACTTGATAAATTCGGGTTTAAAAAACACAAAAGGGGGAGGTGTTGTGTGGATGACCCCAGACGATGAAGTAGGCTAGCCCAATACGTAGATAGAGACGGAGAGGTCTAGACGTCGTAAAGTAGAGTAGAATTGAGTAGAGGTCATCCGAACGTGCGATATAACATTAAGCTTACACCGAACTGATGTTTTTACTAGGGTATTCCACCAGTATTCTTTGTTTTTAAAGGTGTAAATACCCACAGGTTCTGGAATGCATTTGATGTATACGTCAGGACAGCCCTTCCTGTGGATAGCGTTGTAAATACATTTTTAAACTATATCATGCCTCAGTGGTAGTATCTCGTAGACATTTTGGAGCAACCAACTGATGATGATTAGGGTGATATCTTCCATACTAGTATAGCAGAGCCGACATTTTTTATCACAGCGTGGAAGTTTGGTGGTATCATTACCCCTCTTGCTTATCAGGTATTTAGTAGCTATTTCCTGTTCTTGCAGGGCGAAGGCATACATTATATCCTACCTTCTATGTAGGATATAATGTATCTATCGCAGGTCCAGGAGATGCTACTCTTCTTGCTAATGCTGTTGTTCTCCTCTAGCTTACAAGACATGTACCCATGCATTCCCTTTTGTTGATATCATACCTGCTTCTCCTCCAAGCTGTTTAGATAGACCAGTCCAGCCTCCTTTGAGTCGCATGAGACAGTTTTATTCTCAGAGCACCTGCTCAGTAATCCTTCTCCAACTCTGAAAGTGTTATTGTTCTCACTTTTGAGTATGCATAGAATATACTCATTTGTTTCTTTACTGTTCAATAGGTGTTGTCTGAATTATATAATGCAATATTCAAACACTATTTTGTCTGACCTTATGCCTCTACCGCCATCACTTTGTCTCACATAAATACCATCAGTTTCACTGGTAATATGGAAGTTGCCAATGGTGGTCAGTACCTATCTGGTTTTGACGTCCAGACTGTGTATCTCAGCGAATGCCCAGTCCAATATCCTGTGTTGGTACTAGCACTGGTACTGCAAAGGCATTGTGAGATATGATCTTGTTAAATGCAGACGGCTCTGAATTCCATATTTTCCTGCATTAGTCACAGCACCAATGTATGCAACATTCTCAATGATTCCAAGGTACTGGCACCTTTCATCTTTAGAGATAGGGGAGATAGACAAGCCATTGATCTACATATTCTCTGCCTGGTCAACAATCTTTCCTCGGTTGACTATCATGTATGAGAATTTATCTTACCCAAACTCCATTCCTATATCTCGTGAGCCACTAGTTATAACTGTCTTTGATGTTAGTCATATTACCAGAATAAAACTTTAGTCATCAACACAATGTGTAACATTAATCTTTATTCTTTTCTCCGAATCTTAGCATGTACCCTTGGCATTTTGTTAACAAGTCTGACAAGAGATTCACTGCCAGTACAAACAGTACTACAGATAAACTATATGAATATGCTTCATGATTGCTTAATTCTAATTATAACAATAGTAGTTGTCAGAGATAACTGTGTGGATCATGTTGCAGTCAGTCTTTCAAGGACATGCACTATAGCAGCTAGTATTTTGGCAAAGTGTAGTAATTCTATCACAAATGAGTGGGGCACAGAGTCGAACGACTTCTTGTAGTCCAACCCTATCGTTAGGAGATTACGGCGTTAGCTATATTGGTACTTCTGCCGATCTCTGTACTGGCCAGCGGCTTAATAAAGCTTCCATGCTTGAACACAAGCCCTTTTTCAGCATCCTAGTTGCTTGCTTATGTTCATGAAGGATACATTTTGCTGATGAAGTCACGATCTTTGATCTAGAAACTGGGCTTTCCCATCGCGAATTAATGTGTAACAATGCTCGATTATTAAACAAAACAGTGCAGTACGACCAACCATATGACCACTCGTTTGGTTTATTAATTTGCATAATCTTCGTACGGTCTTAAACTTATGTTACCGACAATTTCTAATTATTTGAATTAATTGCACTTTAATTATTCGAATTGTAGAAAGCTATGTAACGCCTAAATCATTCGAAAGAGAAAAAAATCTACATAAACTGTAAAAAGTAAAATGATTTTATAGTTTTGTTAAACATATATTTATGAAAGATTAGAACTGTTATCATCGGTCTTAAAATTATTTTGGCCAGTGTATGTATATATATATATATATATATATATATACATAAACCACCACATCCTTAAGTGAATTGATTATACTTATATAATTTGAATACTTGTTGGTTAGCATTTAAATCAAATTTATAAAACGAAAATTGATCAATGATATGCTTTGAGCGGCGGATATTTCAAATTTAAATTGTATGCATTATTTTACAGTTGATCCAGTCATACCATCTAAATGTGTTGACAAAATAAATTGCCAAAAGTTTGGTGTAGCAATTTGTACTGCGCCAGATCTGCAAGATTGGGTTCAGAAAAACTGTCCTATGTATTGTCATAGTTGCCGTAAGTAATCCTTATCTTCCTCTCTCAACCCAAACTTTTGTTCGTACGATTTTTGGATGTGTGTTTATTTCTCCCATTTCGCCTTCTTTTTCCCCGTCACTGTCCACAGTATTTTGAGAGTCGCTAACATCTACCGCTAGATTTTTGTTTTCATTCTAAGGAACAAACTTTAGTGTATTGAGATATGTTTTTGTGTATGTTACTTGAATAATCGAAATTAATTTCATATATTTTTCTTAGTTCATTCTTTGTAATCTCATAAATTATACGGTATAGTCAAGGCTATATGCCTTGACTATATGTCTGGTAGGTCAATCGATGAGAACTAACCAGAAACTTAGCAACAATGGTAATGCATCTTTGTCGTTTGATATTGAGGCTTCAGTTGTTTGAACTACTGAATTATTTGTTCCTGGATAAGTGTAAACGGTTGAGTATTCAACAGGCACCTGCACCCTTACTGTAACACTCAGTATATTCAGTGTAACACAGTATGCGACAAGGATGTATCTTTTTTTTAAGTTACAGGTACGATCCCCACAGTAGGGTCTATCCAGTTTTACTCACCAATATGGATTGATGCGATACTATAGAAATTGACATTTGCCCAAGATGGTACGCTCTGAATTCGAGCCCGGAACTAAGTGATTACGAAGCAAGCGCAGTCTTACTCCCAAAATGTAGATTGGTCCAATACTATAGAAATTGGCATTTGCTTAAGCTTCCAGGATTTGAATTCGAATCCGGAACTTTGTCGTTGCGAAGCCAACTTTTTAACCATTTACCTTAATATAGTTACATTCAAAGCATTAACAAAATAATGGATACTTGCAATAAGATAAGAGTTATGTCTTATGCTAGCAAGTCGACTCACAAATGCAACGTTTCCGGTTCGATCTAACTCTGTGGCAATTATACAACTGTGATCTGACATAATCTCGGATAGACCAGATGGAAACTGAATGACAATGAATGGTTTCAATAAGAATTATGAAGAGCTAGTCTGTTAACCCGTTTTTTATACTTACTTCTACCCCAAATATATGTGATGACACGTGGCCTAGTGGCTAGAGTGTAGCAATCATGATCGCAAGATCGTAGGTTCGATTCCCGGACCGGAAGCCCGTTATGTTCTTGAGCAAGACACTTCAATTCACGTTACTCCAGTTTGCTCAGCTGTAGACGAGTAACTGCCTGCAACGAACTGGCCTCCCGTTCATGAAGAATTTTGAGAGCTCGTTCATTTATACGCCTTGGAAACCTATAAGTCCTAGACCTCGAGACAGTAATACCCTACGCTTAGGTGACTGTAGAGGAATCCATTCCGTTGAAGGAATTCGAACCAGGATTTCGGTATAAGATTAGCTGCCTCTCTAACGCCTCCTACTGCTATCAGTCTTGGACACCATGAAATACTACATGAGAACTACGTTTCTTTTGGGAGGTATGGATGTGTGGTTAATAAACTATTTTGCAACCACGTGGTTTTGGGTGCAGTCCTACTGCGCGGTATTTTGGGTATGTACCTTCTATTATAGCTCAGAGCCAACCGATGCTTCTTAACTGAATTTCATAAAGCAGAAACAATATATATGTATAGAATTACGTTGCATATATATATATATATATATATATTATGGACTCGTCTGTCGTAAGTGTTCAGCATCTTCTTGCTGAACAACCTTCGTACATCAGATGTCGAAGTGATCCCAGAGTACGAAGAAATAAAGTATGCGCAAGAACACAAGACACCACCCGGTCCGGGGATCGAAATCACGAACTTGCGATTGTCAATGCAACTCCCAAACCACGAGGCCTTTCGCTTTCACACACACACACACACACACACACATATATATATATATATATATTGGGTCATCCCATAAATAATGCGTTTTTCCAATTGCACGAGGGGGACGGGATAAACTGTCTGTATCAACTTGTTGTAAAAGCAGGTAGTAATTTTACCTTGTAGTTATTCTTGGTGCAAATTTTGAGGAGAGCAGTACGATTTTAACAGCTATTTTTTCAAACAAAGCTCTAACGAATGTGACAAAGAAGTATATTCGGCATATTTTGCTTTATGATTTCAATGAAAGCAATAACGCAACGGAAAGTGCGAGGAATATTAATGCAGTTTATGGGGATCGAATAGTAAGCGTAAGCCAGTGCCAGTGGTTCCAGAAATTCCGAGCCAGAGAGTACAGCCTAGAAGACGAACCCCGACCTGGAATATCTGTAGAGCTCGATGAGCCCGTCCTGCAAACCCTGGTGGAACAAAATCCCTTCGTAACTGTTGAGGAACTAGCAGAGAAGCTTGGATTTGGTCATTCAACCAGTCATTGAAGTCTGTCTTTAAGACTTCTGGTTTTAAGACAGAAGGAGTTCTTCCGTCAGGATAATGCTCGGCCACACAGCAAAGATTCCAAAGGCTGGAGCAGTTTAAATGGGAAACTATACACCACCCATCATATTCACCCAGCATTGCTCCGTCTGATTATCATTTATTCCGCAGTCTTCAAAATCATTTATACGAAAAAATATGCATTCTGTAGACGAGGTCAGAACAGTAATGGAGGAGTATTTTTCGTCATGGACAAGTGAATTTTGGAAAACGGGCTTGGCAGGTCTATCAGATAGATGGAAGAGCATTGTAGAAAAGAAAGGAGATTATATTTTAGATTAAAAATAATTTTGTTTATCATAATTTTGAAAAATAAAATAAGTATAAATAAAGGCCGCATTATATATAGGATGACCCAATATATATATATATATATATATATATATATATATATATATATATAATATATATATATATATATATATATATATACATAAACATGTGTGTTTGTGTTTTTTGCTTCCATCCCCACTATTTGCATCCCTATAGCTTGGCGGCTTCGGCATAAGAAAGCGAGAGAATAAGTACCAGACTTAAACATAAGTTTTGGGGTTGATTTCCTCGACTAAACACCTCAAGTTTACGCCCTGTCTTGGTCGCAGTCCCATACTGAGACAAGTAAAGGACAAAAGATTGTATAAACAGATCGGCTCGTTTTTTTTCTTTGAATTTTAAAATTAGATCTATTAACATGATATATATATAAAGCAAAGTGATAAACGCTAGCGTTATATTTTGACTTGTTATTGCGCATAAAATAATATATTTGATTTTACGGTAAAAGTGGTTTCTAACACTAAATCTACATGTTCATTATATACGTACATGAGATAGATAGATAGATAGATAGATAGATAGATAGATAGATAGATAGATAGATAGATAGATAGATAGATAGATACATACATACATACATACATACGTACATACATACATACATACATACATACATACATACATACATACATACATACATACATACATACACACATACATACATTGACTGACAGAGATATACATATATGTATTATGTTTATATAAATATGTACACATATATAGGCATTTGTATTTAAATATATACACACACACACTCGCTTCGACAAACATTCTCACACATACTCATTATATATATATATATATATATATATATGTATATAACTATATATATATATATAGTTATATATACATATATATATAGTTATATATCTGTATAATTTTACATATGTGTATATGTATGTATAGATACATATATATCTATATAGTTTTATATATATATGTGTGTGTGTGTGTATGTGTATGTACGTTGTGTGTGTATGTATGTATATTTATATATATATTGATACGCATATCTATAAAAACATACACATACATAATTAAACTTTTGGAAATTGAAGTTAGAATACTTTATTTAATTTCATTTAAATCCTAGTTTCTATTTTTTCTACGTCGTAAGCTTGTTGTTTGGTTTAGTAATTTATATTCTTTTCGTATATATTCTTTTAGCGTCTGTTAGATTTCTATGATTTTAATATAATTTCATCCTTATCTAATCTTTTCTGTTAACAAATAAAAATACAAGAGATTAATTCTTGTTTGGAATCAAATATTTCATACAAATCTAATTCTGACATATCTCAATTATTTCAGCAACTCCTTCAGTTCCACAGAATGGTGAGTATCCTGCTTTCTTTGGAATTGAATTTTCTTCCTTATTTTTTTTCTTTTTTCTTTTTGGCTTTGGTTTTTAAAAGAATGGTCTGGATTTGAATATGTTAAAGAAGCAGATTAGAATAACATATGACAGCGAAATATTTCTAAAAATGATAAAATACATGTTTACCAACATCTAAAGAAATGAAAGCTAAAGAAATTAAGTTTGAATTAAACCGGTGGTCATGTATTTATTAAACAGTTAGAGCTGATCTTCTGCATGAAAGTAAATGCTTAGGATCAAACGCTATAGCAAGTACTAAAATGTGTTATCAGTCAAAATACATAACTTACTTTCTGATTTTATGTAGTATTGATGTATAAACATCAAAAATTATATTCACAATAATTAAGAGCGCAATTAATTACACGTTAAATTCTATTACTTTATTAAAATGCTATAGAATCTGGTAGCGCAAATGTATATGTATATACAGAATTGGCAGATAAAGTTCGTTGTGAGCAACATATTTAAAATAAAGGGCTGAAAAGCATAAATTTCAAATATGATAATTTAATTGTACTCAACAGCTGTTTCAATGGCTTCATTATTTATATAATTACGTAATTAAAACACATTAATAGCTCATTTGAAAGTGGTATGCTATTCATATTGTCGGAGATAGAAAAAAATGGATCATATCACTTTTAAATAAATTAATTAACTATGTATTTTAATTATGCAGTTGTATAAATAATGCTAAAAGGGAGTAACATTTCCTTTCGCGCTTGAATGTTTGTGTTCAAAAGACGCCTGTAGAACTAGACTTTTAAAAGTTCAAGTAAAGATGAATCTTCATAAAACCATCTCGTCCATAGTCTATTCACAAAACCAGCTTGTCCATATGCTATTCCGTTATAGATAGAGTCTACAAATTGATTTCATATTATGCCACTCTCTTCTAACTGTTTTATTTCCTAATAAAATTTGCAGGAGCTTGCCTGGTTGGTTCAAAAGTATATAAACCCGGAGAAACGTGGCAGGAATCTTGCTCAATGACATGCGTCTGTGAAGATGGCTTGAGAGGAATTGCCAGATGTTATGACAAGTAAGATTATTTTCTTTTCCATATATATTATATACGCTGCAGATAACAACAATAATTAGTGATATATCTCTATTCCTTCAAGTGCCATATCTACAGGCATTATTGATCATAGACATCGATGTCCTCCTGTCTCCTCACACGATATTGGGTCGGATCTTTTGAAACCATCTTGTAAGGCTATCGGCAATCTTCATTCTCTGTCTTCCCCGATTTCTTCTTCCTTTAAGTTTCCTGGTTGTCATCCTGTTCAAGGCTTTTTCCTTTTATATGGCGTCCCAGAAACTCATGGAATGCAGGGTCGTTAGAATCCTTGCTCCTTCACATAAATATTCTGCAACTGAAACTTGTTTCGGTCATATCATACAAAATTGCTTCTTCGTCAACCAACTGATCTCACGAGCAAGGGACCACCCGGAATTTAAGTCTTCGATATTAAATATTCATTCTTTGATTTGAATTATTGGCATCTCAAATAAAATAAACACCAGTTATTCAAAAAGGGTAACAAAATATCGGCTAGCCAGTATTTTGCTACAATGTAAGTGAAGTTTCTAAACATTTCAAAACACTCTTAATAATTTCACGAACAATGAACCTGCCCAGCACGGCACGCGACAATGTAAACGACTTTTCGTATTATATCCATAATAACCTTATAGTTTATTTATACAGTTTCTTCTCAATATGTTACTGGTATAATATCTTTAGTTATTTATCTTTCATCTATTACTTGTTCCAGTCATTGTACTGTGGCCATGCTGGGATACCGCTTTCAAGAGTTTTCGTCAGACAAATCGATCCCAGTATTTATTATATTCAAGTCTTGAACTTATTCTACCGGTCTTTTTGCTGAACCGCTAATGTTACCTGGATATAAATAAATCAACAGCTGTTATCAAGAGATGGGAGGATGACAACGCGCGCGCACACACACACACACACACACTCACATACATACATATACACGACGGGCTTCCACTCAAAACGCATTGGTTGAGCAGGGTCTATATTAGAAGACACTTGCCTGAGATTATGTCCAATGAGACTAAACACGCAACCACGTGAACCACTCAACTATATTTACATCTTTGACAATTCTTCGTGTATTTAAATGTATGATTGCTAAAAAAAAGTAAAAAATGTGATTGGTGGAGATTTATTTTCACTTATTTCGAGAGAAGAAAAATTTCTAGATTATATATTATCCGTTTTTATCTTTTATTACAGGTGTGCCCAATTTGCCAATTTGCCTCCTAACTGTCAAAAAGTGAATTTAGCAGGGGAATGTTGTCCTAAAATACAATGCGATCAAGGGACAATTATTGATTCTGGTGGTTCGTCTAACAAGTCAACCGGTCACTCAATCCGTATGTATTTTAAAATCTATTTACTGTTCATTTCTCAGAAAATTTAAAAGTATTTGATTATACAAAAAGTGTAAAACCGAGACAAAACTTGTTCAATGGCGTACATCTGTGAAGATGGTTTAAGATGCCAGACAAATAATCCTTTCTATTATTGGCTCAAGGCCTGAAATTTGAGGGAAGGTGGTTAGTCTATTTATTACATCAACCCTAGTCTTTGATTGGTGCCTACATCGACCTCAGCGGCATTTGAACTGTGTACGTAAAACCGGAAGAAATACCGCTACGCATTTTGTCCGGGGCGATAACGATACTTCTCGCTCACAGCCATTACGCTTTCAAATATTGACATAACGACTATAATTTGGAGTGGGAGCAAGTCGATTACATCGAGGCTAGTGCTCAACCGGTAGATATTTTATTTCATCGAAAGGATGAAACGCAAGGTTGACCTCGGTGAAATTTGAACTCAGAAGACCACACAAATAATAAGATTTAATCCGTCTGGTAACTTCCATTTAATCTCTATATATATAAAGCTGAAGTTGTCAGTGTATGGCAGGTTTCGTAGCCGTCAACTAACTATCTCCTCCAAGACCCTGCGGCGCAAGTTGACCAAAATTGAGAGTATGATAGAAGAAGGCTTGGTCTTCCTTCCGTAGAAGAAAAAATTCAAATCGGACCATGTTAAAACCAAAAATTATTTACATCAAAAAGGTGCATTTTTTCTATGAAAATCCCTATTTTTTACGATTTTTTGACTGCTGTGTCGCCATTTTTTGGTATATTTCAACCAGAAAAATGTTCACTTAAAGAGAATAATAAGCTACATAATGCAAAATTTTTACTTTTCAAAAATTCCAATTCTAAAGGGTCGAAACAAACCCGAGCAACGCCGGGCGATGCTGCTAGTATCATTTAAAATGATAGATGAAGTTTGTTTATTCATCTATCGTAAATAAGAAATATGCATTAACGAATTGTCTTCCTATACTGAGATTAACGGTAGTTATGGAGTTTATGGTATCTCCAAGAGCATTAGTAGAATAAGTGACATAAATTGAAAAATCAGACAGACTTGTTTGGTTGAGAAATTACTACCATAACACTCACCTATTTCAATTAAAGATAATGTATTTTCTTTTTATAGTTTAGGATCACTTTATATTAATAACATTACTACTCCACATCTGTTGTTACACTAATTCATTAAGATTTTTTTAAGTTTTTTTTTTTTTTGCTTGTTTGTTTTATAAATTGATAAGTTTAGCATCTAAATGTAATATCTAGACACATCACTGCTATTCGGAACTCAATGGAAACTGCAATCTGAATCTATCTGGATTCTAATGGTTCTCAACGTGTTTCTCTGTCTAATTTTACTGTCGTTTATCGAAACAGTGATGTATTTTCCATTACAAAATTACCCGGATTGAATACAACAGTAAAGCATTTTATCAATTTGGAGGCGCATGGCTTATTGGTTAGGATGTTGGACTTATGATGCGTAAGATTGTGATTTCGATTCCTGGACCGGTTCACGCGTTGTGTTTTTAAGCAGAACACGTCATTTCTCATTTCTCTAGTCCACTTAGCTGGCAAAAATGAGTAATCCAGCGATGGACTGGCGTCCCGTCCAGGTGAGGAATATATACGCCATGAAACCGGGAAACCGGCCCTTGTTGGTCAATTTGACTGGCTGAGATAAATTTATCTTTATCTGTACTTTATTAATGATTGGTATATTAACCACGTCGCGGATATGTTGACCGGTCTCTCGTTACGTCACGTGGCTCCTCCTTTCTTTCACACTCTCTCCCTCTCACTCTCACTCTTTATTTCCCTCTCTCCCAGTCTTCAACCTCTTGCAAGTCTATAGGCTCTTCCTGGTGCATAACCTCTCCCAGAGGCATTAGCCTGATACAGAGCTGCTATCTTGTAACATTGTAAAGAACACACTAATCGAAAAGAGGATTCCCTTATAATGAGATTAACTTCCAGCTTTAATATATAGTGTTTTGTATACACCAGTTGTGTTCATTTCATTCTCTTTTTAAAACAATAAACTATAGAGTGGCGCAGCCGTTTCTGTTATATTTTCTTTTCTATTTTCAGAGGGTTGCATGTACAAAGGACGTTATTATCCCAAAGACCAAGTGTGGATTGATGGATGTGATTACTCATGCAAATGTACTGACGCCACTCAAGGAATATACGAATGCACCGAAAGGTAATAAATAGTGGTGTTACTCAAGGATCATGAGCTCAAATACACTTATCATTTCCTTGTGTTCAAGTCAAACAGTTAATCGTTCTAAAAACAAAAGTGATTTAGATATCTTTTGCTTTTCTCTTTTACTTGTTTCAGTCATTTGACTGCGGTCATGCTGGAGCACTGCCTTGACGAGATTGTTTAATTGAACAAATCGAGCCCAGGAATTATGTTTTCTATCCTGGTTCTTATTCTATCGATTTTTTTTGCCGAACCGCTAAGTTACGGAGGCATAAACACGCGAAAACCGGTTGTCAAGCAGCGTGTTTGTCATGAGAACAAAGACAAACACAAAAACACACATACACACACACATGACGGGCTTCTTTCAGTTTCCATCTACCAAATCCACTCAAAAAGCATTAGAGAAAGTTAATGTTGGTGCCTGTAGAATGATCTGTCCCAAAAAACTAAGATTCCAACACATCCTATAGCAGAAACAGCTGGGGTTATCTTTTCCTGTGCCATCTCCTTTTTCCTATAACCACTCTAAACTCATCTAACATTGTGTTCTAGACTATATGTATATTGAGTGGTACACGAGGTTATTAGTCTTGCTACGCCTAAGCGAAATATATATATGCTAGCCTATCACTTGGGATATCCCAGAAACAGTTGTGAGACTTCAAATTCACCTTACCCTAATTAGATATCCTAAATGATTTGAGATACTCATCCTGTCTTGGTTTTTATTGTCCTTTTTCCTCTAATATAATATATACCTGCTAATTCAGAAACCTAACGCGGATCCCTAGCTCCAGCCTCAGCTGTGAACTTGGAATATAACGCATGACCAATTATAGCACTTACTCAACGTACCTTGTCGGTTAGAAACCCCTCATATTCTTCTATCTCTCTCTCTCTCTCTCTCTATACATATATATATATATATATATATATATATATATATATGTATGTATGTATGTATGTATGTATGTATGTATTTATGTATGTATGTATGTTTTTATCCGTATATATATAAGTATGTCTATATTGAACGCAGATGCCCGACCTTCGTAAACTTACCATCAGATTGCCAAATGGTAGATGTTCCCGGAGACACCTGTTGTCAAATGCCAGTCTGCAATACCACTCATATCCTTATTCCAAAGTATGGCAAGAAACATATTGGAGGTGGTAAAGTCACTACTCCAGCAAAAGGTTAGCGAAAAAGAAACGTTTTTTTTCTTCTCGTTTATATATATATATATATGCATATCTATTATCTTTTACTTGTTTCAGTCATCAGACTGCGGCCATGCTGGGGCACCGCCTTGAAGAATTTTTAGTCGAATGAATCGAAACCAGCACCTATTTTTAAGCCTGGTACTTATTCTATCGTACACTTATGCCAATCCGAAGACGTAAACACACCAATAATGGTTCTCAAGCGATAGATGAACAAGCACAGACACAGATACACACACACTCACACACACACACACACACGCACACACATATATATATATAAGATAAAAATTCCTGGATCACTACCAAAATTTCATCTGTTCCTTGTGCTATTACCAATTTTTCCTGCTAGTTTCATCAAATACCGTTCACAAATTTTTGAGTTATTTTGCACACAGACAGACAGACAGACGGACAAACCAACGCCGATGAAAACATAACTTCCTTCCTTGGCGGAAGTAATAACTAACGATAGACATATCAAATATAGTCATATTTCTTTTATTCTTTTTGACAAGAAAAACAACTCTTTTATAAAGTTTACATATAATTGATGTTAACCTAAGAATAGTAGCATGTGATATTTCACACCTTTAAATGAATTCAAGGATAATATCGTGCAATACCTAAACAGTCTAACATATAGGTGTTAATTCAATTGTTGAAGACGCTAACAAAAGCAAACGACAAAAGTAGTGGCGATAGTAAATGGTGATAAGAAAGGACAGTATTGTAATTGCAGTTGACTTATTGATTACAGGAGAGCGGTAGAGGATAAAATAATATAAAGGTTTATATCGAGAAGAATCAACAACACGAACGCGATTAACGAGTAACTCTGGATTGGCGTGTTTTCTGCTATTTAAAATTTAATGGATATATTTCTGCTAACGATAGGATTGGATATATACGATCTCACATACATGAAACCTTGTGACATGAAAGAGATATAATCTTACTCGTGAAGACTGAATTCAAATCTGATTGCAACAATCTACATATAGTATTAAATTCAGTTGAATATTTATCTCTGCATATTAACCGTCCAAAACTAATAGTAGTTATTTTCATACAAAATTATAACATTTGATTTTCAGTACTTCCCTGTATATATTTTCAATGTATAAACTTCCCTTTTCCAAACTGCTTTCGGCCGTTTACGGTCTCTATCAGTATTTATGTATACAATTATATACGTTGACTCCAGCATCTGAGCACTTTAACTCTTATTTCTAGCATTGTAGTTGTTCTGACACTCTTTGTCATATTTAATGACAATTGTGGTTTTCCTTTTTTGGTGATACATTGCTAAACAGCTGCATAATTAAATTGTGTGAGCGTGTGTGTGTGTGTGAGCGTGTGTGTGTGTGTGCGTGTGTGTGTTCGCGTGTGTGTGTGTGTGTGTGTGTGTGCGGTGTGTGTGTGTGTGTGTGCGCGTGTGTGTGTGTGTGTGTGTGTACGTGTGTGTGTGTGTGCGTGTGTGTGTGTGTGCGTGTGTGTGTGTGTGTGTGCGTGTATGTGTGTGTGTGCGCGTGTGTGTGTGTGTGCGTGTGTGTGCGTGTGTGTGTGTGTGTGTGTGTGTGTGGTGTGTGTGTGTGTGTGTGTGTGTGTGCAAGCCTGTAGTCATTTTATTGAAGCTAAAACTGTGAGTTAGTTCCGTGACTCGAGTTTTACGTCATTGCCATCTTCAGATGTGAAACTCTCGGTTTCAGTTTTAAAAATTCATATCCTCTGCAACGTTTTGAGCATTCCTCTTTTATTCGGCCACATAAGCTAATATATTATTATTATTATTATTATTATATGATGAATAAATAAAAACAAAACAAAACTCAAGAAGGGCAAGTTTTCACAAAGGTGTCATTAATATCAGATTTGAAAATAAAAAACGAAAAGGGTTTGACGTTTCGGACATAGTACTTTTAATCCAAAAACGAAAAGGAAGGAAGATACAAAAGGAAGTTAGGAGGCATAGGGAAAACGAGAAAGATAAAATCGGAGGAGGGAAAATGAGAGGGAGGAAGGAAAGAGAACAGAGAAAGATGACCACCAGAGCTCGGGTTCAAGTACAGAGCAGTCACGAAATTGCATTTGACCTTCTGGCCAATAACTGATGAGGATTTGGTGACCTGTGTTTGTTTTCCGTATGTTTGTGCATCTATGGCGTTTTTTAACTGATTATTATTATTATGTATATCTATATATGCAAGTATGTACGGATATGTACATAAGTATGGATGGATATGTATGTATGTATGTATGTATGTATGTATGTATGTATGTATGTATCTATCTATCTATCTATCTATCTATCTATCTATCTACCTATCTATCTATCTATTTATCTATCTATCTATTTACGTACATATATTCGTAGTGGAATCAGCATGTGTATTATACTCCAAACGGTATAATGCTATTTTTGTTAATCTTTGAACATAGATACGAATTATAAAGATCGAACAACTTTTTTTCCCTGAGATACTAGAAGGATACGTTTATCATTCATATATTGATCTAAATACTTTATTATCAATTCTAAAAAATTATTTAAAATATAAAAGAAAGCCTTTTGGGTAAAGAATCGGCTTTTCTGTCGCTATTTTTAGTGCAGATATTAACGAAGTTGCATTAGTAGATGATAGCAAATCGGTTGGTTGAACACAAACCATAATTATTACTGACTAAATATACTATTGATCAGAATGAATAATAAAATAGTATTGATATATATGTTTATTAATATCATTATTCAGATGGTTGCATATATGTATACATACGTATATATATATATATATATATATATATATATATATATATATATATATATATATATACAAATATATATATATACAAATATACATACACATACATACACATATAAATACATACATATGTTTGTACATGTATGTATATCAGTGTATATGTATAGATATTATATGTGTATATAAATATATATATATATATATATATGCATGTAGGTACCTATGTATGTGCGTATACGTAAATGTATTTATATGTGTATTACGTAAATGAATATATGTGCCTGTACATAAATACATGTGTGTGTATGTATATATGTGTGTGTGCGTGTGTATGTGTGTAAACATATATACATATATATATATTTTCATATTAATATCTTTATACAGATGGTTGCATCTTCGATAGAAAGCATTACAAAGAGGGTGAGAAATGGAGAGATGGATGCAAATATTTCTGTGAGTGTTCCGATGGAAAGAGAGGAATATATATTTGCAAAGAAAGGTAAATTATATACATAAGAATTGTTATCCTTCCAATTATTTCCTTTTCTTTCTTCTCTCGAGCTTGTTAGACTTTTTATTAACTTAAAATGATATTGACTACTAGACTATTCTAGTACACAGTGGAAACTTTTTTTAACGTTAAATAACAAACGCCATTCCTACCATTTCACTGATCTATGCACAACTAACAACACTGTACTCATATATTAAATGCTTTATAATGATGATGATGATGATGATGATGATGATGATGATGATGATGATGATAAAGGTAATAATAGGCACAAAGCCTGGAATTTGGGGCATGGTGGGGGCTAATGAAGGCAATGCAACCGGTGAAAATGATGAAGGTAATTCAGCTGGTGGAATGTGAAGGCAATTCAACCTCAATCCAGCTATAACTACCTGGGAATACACCACGACATGAGCGAAAAAACAAAAGGAGAGTACCTGCGGCGAGTGAGAAAAATATTGGCTTCGAAGCTGAATACTAGAAGCATAATTTCGGCAATAAACTCGCGCGCAGTCGCAGTGGTTCAGTATGGCGCTGGAATCTTGAAGTGGACAGAGGAAAAGCTAAAGGAGATGGACATGAAGTGAAGAAAGCTCCTAACGATGAATGGAGCCCATCATCCACGTGAGATGCTGATCGCCTATACATGAGGAGAGCAAATTGAGTAAGGAAACTGATAAGTGTGGAAAACTGCGTGCGTATCGAACTCGAGAGTTTAATGAGATACCTAACCTGAGGATTGTGAAAATGTTTCCGCTGTGCAGCATCTGAAATAGAGTGGATGAAACCATTACCCATATCACGAATGAATGCCCTGTACTTGCCCAAAACCACTATAAGTTGTGGCGACACGACCAGGTAGCGAATGTGCTACATCGGAAACTGTGCAAAAAGTGGGAGCTAGAGAGAGGGAGGCAAGACGTGGTATGAGCACAAACCGCAGAAAGTGGACGCGTCGGAGACAAGCAAAATCCTCTGGGATTTCCCAATCCAAACAGATCAGGTGCAAGAGCATAACAGATGGATAGATGGATAGATAGATAGATAGATAGATAGATAGATAGATAGATAGATAGATAGATAGATAGATAGATAGATAGATAGATAGATAGATAGATAGATAGATAGATAGATAGATAGATAGATAGATAGATAGATAGATAGATAGATAGATAGATAGATAGATAGATAGATAGATAGATAGATAGATAGGTGGGTTTAGATAGATAGATAGATAGATAGATAGATAGATAGATAGATAGATAGATAGATAGATAGATAGATAGATAGATAGATAGATAGATAGATAGATATGACCCTCTTAAGTACGAAATAGCCCGACTATGGTAAATGAAGAAAGTTGAAAATAGAGCCAAATATTGTTGAATCCTTGAGAACAATATCAGAAGGCATCAAGACGAATATAAAAGAAATTGGTACAGAGTGCCCAGTAAAACTGTTACAAAAGGTTTGCCTCCTTGGCACGACCAGAATAATCAGGAAAGTATTAGCTGAAAAGAACGAATAGCACGGTACCGTAGGCTGCATGTACTAAGCTTGCTACGCATGCAAGACTCCAGGAGCTCCAACAAAACCTGCGATAAAGAGAAAATAATTGGCACAAGGCTTGGAATTTGGGGCAGGGTAGCGGCTAGTCGATTATATTGACTTCAGGACTTGACTGGTACTTATTTCAAAGTTTGCCTTTACGGAAATAGAAATCAGAACGTATAGAACAACAAGGAAAACCACTAAGTATTTCTGCCAGCTCGCTGCTATGATGACGATGAATGCGATGAGGAGGAGGAGAAGGAGGGGAGGAGGAGTGGCGAGGAGGAAGAAGGATTTGTACATTGTCAAGATTCCAACTTTAGGTTAAATTTCAGTATTGCATTGTACAAGAACGCAAAACATTTCCAATAAAAAACACAATTCGTATTTTGGCTTCTTAATAACAATTGTTTCTTAATTAATATGAATACCTTACTTTAATATGGGATGCAATTAGATTATGTGACATTCGTACGAGAATACTAGTAGCAGAAGTATAGGGAAATTACTCAAACTATATTTCAAGGTTTGGCAGGGTTCTGCAGCCGAATTTGGTCTGTTTCTCAATACAAAGAAGACTGAATGTATGACTATCATTGAAGATGAAAGCTGCCAGCCAAATCGCTTCATCATTGACAGACAATTGAAGGACATCAATGAGTTCAAACACTCTGAATCCTATAACGTTGTCAGTATGAAAGACTTCCTTTCACACAACAGATATGCTAGGGCTGCCTGTAACAAGTTTTAAAGCGTCTGACAATCGAGAATTTCAAAATCAACAAGGCTTGTTTTCTTCAGTGAATCTGTAAGAACATTCTTGTTTATGGAGCAGAAAACTGAACTATGCAGAAGAAACTGCCTTGGTGGTATATACACCTTCTTACTATCAGGGTTCAAAACATCTCATGGTATAAGCGCCAGTCCAAAGAGATTTGTAAACACATATAACTTATTATTATTGCTCAATGCAGGGTAGGCTTTATTGGCCACTACTATCATGCTGAACAGCAGGACATATCGGATGTTATATTTTTAGGCTTCCGCACTGTAACAGAGATACACAGCAAGAAATTGCGTGTCTACTATAGCTAATGGAGGACAGAGATGCCTGGTACAATGTTGTGAGACATATCCCAAATTCGGCAGCTTGGAACAAAAGCAGAATGTTAAAAAAGGCGTCCATGTTTTGTTTCTTTGCTTTATTTACTAAGTTAAAATAGCTTCAACTAGAAATGAAAATATGTAAATTGCGTTAGAGAATTGTTGTGCTTCATGCTCAAAAAGTAATTTAGATTTCTTTTGACTTGGTGCAAATTAAAATTTTGCTCAAGAAGAAGTGGAAGTTACTAAATCTATTTCAAGTATTTATATGGCTGCTTACCGGCTCTAGAAGGATAAATGACAAAGTTTGATGACCCACACAACAGAATTTTAATGCAGATTTCAGAGCCACGTGACTAAATATTGTAAAATATTTAACTCGATCATTTATACTGATTATAAAAAGATATTTTTAAGGCAGTATCTGGTTTAAAATCCCAACCAGGTTCTTAGACGTGACGGTAGATTAGCAGAATCGTTAGCGCACCGGAAAAAATGTCTTACGCTGTTTCGTTACGGCTCTTTACTGTTTGTGCTCAAATTCAAATCGGGGACAACTTTGCTTTCGTCCCCCTGGCACCGTTGAAATATAAAAAACATTTACCATCAGCTTTGGTAGATATGTTTCATGTTATGTCTCTCCTCAAAGCATCAATGTAACTGAGTGATCTTCATCGTTAGCCATATCTAGCAAAGCTAACCGAGCGCTGAACAACAACAGTAAAAACCGATAGAATGAGTCCATAAACCGTGTGCTTATTCCACGATGTGTCTTGAGCCCTCATGAGAAACCTAGTGTGTGATTTCGTTTTTGTATTTGGTCTAAAAGATTCTTTATGTGAATTCATGTGTTGAAGCATATTTTATTGTCTGGGTTGAGTCATTCTGCTTTAATGCCTTATTAATTAACACAGTCACCTGTTAGATTTCCACTCATTTACTTATTTATTTTTACTATAATTTTCATTGCTTCTTGCAACCTCTTCGATAGTTGATGGCTCTTAATGGCTATTGAAGAGGCGCTTGTCTCATCAAACATTAACCTCTCTCATCCCCTGTTTTAAAATCATCATTACCCTTGCTTGGGTAGATTTAATTAACTAAAACACATGCCCAAAATTTCAGTTCGTGCGTTTAATTTAGAAACAGTGGCAGTCAGGAGGCAGAGCCGTTCGAGCATCAGAGAAAATGTATTTCGCTATTTGTTCCGGAACCTTACGTACATACAAATATACACTCATTCTTAAATCTAGAAAAATCTCCAAAATCCTAAATACTTTCGACCTCAAACATTTTGAATTCATGACTATGAAATGAAAATGTGACGTTATGTTATGATGCCTTACGCAGTATTTTCTCTTCTGTATACAGGTGTACAAATTTGGGAGTGATACCAAGTCACTGTGCTGCAATAAATGATCCTCATGATGACTGCTGCCGACAAATGGTCTGCACAAACATCACAGACATAATTTCACGAACAACACCAGCGGCTATAGGTACGTTACCGTATTATAAAGCATATTTTCTCTCGCATTACCAGTTATATATATAATAATTTAAAGAAATCAGTGCCATTGATCTGGAAAGTTATTATTCAAGCACAAAATTTAACCTGTGTATTATTTCATTTGCTGGCATATTGATAGAACGGCAACGCTGAGTTTATTCAGAAGGAAAAGAAACTGTGTAAAGCTATTTTTATAAAGCTAATTTTGTAAGGATTTTATATAGAAATTTTTACAGAGGTTCCTATTATAAAAAGTCACGCTTCTGTTATCATCACACACAACACCAGTAATTGTCGTTTGCTTCATAATATTTGCTTGTTTCATATATTATTAAGCAAACAGTATCACTTATATGGAAAACTACAAAAGATATTACGGAAGATATAGGTTATCTACATTTCATTTAATGACATAACGTGTAGAGAAGCTTAAAATTTACAGACATTTGAGCAATCATGATATATTTATGAAGATTCTATTTATAAAAGATATATTTATGAAAGAGAGTTTTATAAAAAATACTTTTATAGAAGGTAGTTTTATAGAAGATAACTCTACAGAAGATAACTTTATGAAAAAAATCTGTACAAAATACCTTTTAAAAAATTCCTTTAAAGAAGATAGGTTTATTTTTTTTTAAAAAGTGCCTTTATAAAAAATAACTTTCCAAAATATAGCTTTATAAAAAAAATACATTTGTAAAAAAAATACCTTTATAGAAGATAACTTTATAAAAATATCTTCATAAAAGTTTACTTCACAAATTCTCCTTTATTTTTAAAGTAATACTTTTTGATGTTTTTAATAATCAGAAAGTACAGATTGGAAAAGTCGCTAGAGCGTTGAATAGAATTCCTCGCGGTTATTTGCTTGACTTTCTGCGCTCAGAGTTCACATCCTGCCGAGGTTGCCCTTACCTTTCATTCTTCCGAATTCGATAAAAATAGGTGGTACCTGATCTAGTCCTTTGCGTTCTTGCAGGGACTCCTGCAACGTCATAGTTGCTGAGCTGTATCGGTTTTCAGGTGACGGACTTTCATTTTGTGTCGTAGGAAAGGAAACACTTGCAAGCAGGGGTAACTGCCAATTGCTAGCATACAAATAGGTAAATAGGCCTGCGCAATGTGTGCCGATACATAGCCTTAATAATCATGAAATACGTTGAAAGTATTCTGAAATCAATACTTAGTCTATACATTTGTATACTTGTAGACAGAGAGATCTTCAGGGATTTTAAAATATAAAACCGTCTAAACTATAAATATAAAAACAGAATCATTAGAACGTCGGATAAAATACATAAAGCGTTTTTGTTTCGGCTCTTTACGCTGAATTGTTGAAATTCTGCCGAGGCCGACTTTGCCTCTCATCCTTTTCAGGGACGATAAAATAAATACCTATGAAGAACTAGAGTCGATATAGTCGACAAGTTACTTCTCCCTAATTTTCTGATTTTGTACCTATAATAAAAAGTATGAACATTATTATTACTATTTAGTGAGTGATCAGTAAATGCCATCACTCACACTGGGGTGCAAATATATTAAGCCTATACACCCATCATGACTACCCGTCTGGTAAGGATACACTAGGCACATGCATCACAACCACATGTATATGACATAGTGATCTCAGGTGATCTCATATAAAGATACAAAGTGCATGACTTTGTAGGTGGAGCCCAGTTAGAATTTTCTTCAGGTCGAGTAGCCCATCCCGCACAAAACGTCCCTGAATAAGTTTTGTTTAAGGATATTGAACGAAACACCCATGTTTCCAGGACTGAATGGCTCACATCCCAAAGAATTCCTTTCAACACATGGTTATAATGGTCCCCCACTACTTCTGTTTGTGATCAGAGATGCACATATCGTTAACCACCAAAGGACATTCTCAATTGGTTAAAGTCAAGCAACTGTACAAAAGTACATCATCATTATTATAATTACTATTATTATTATTAGCAGTGGTGGTGGTTGTGGTGGTGGTGGTGGTGGTGGTAGTAGTAGTAGTATTAGTAGTAGTAGTAGTAGTAGTAGTAGTAGTAGTAGTAGTAGTAGTAGTAGTAGTTTTTCTTTGAATTTTGTTTTCATTTCTTGCCGAGTGTCTTCCTGACGCCAAGGGCAAAGAAACTCACTGCATACATTGGTAGGCCATTAAAATAAACACACAAGATTGTTCATCTGATAGAAGAAAAAGAGAAAAAGAAAAAGGAAAAGGGGAAAGAAAGAAGGAGAAAAGTAAAAAAGAAAAAAGATAAAAAGGAAACACCAGAAGAAAAAATGAAAAATATCACAGCGACAAAGCTCTTCTCAATACGAGTAACATACTTCTTGCAGGGATGGTAAACCAGGGATAATTCTCAGATAGTTTTCATTTTCTTTTTTAATTATTCGAATCACTGGTATTGTAACCGCCTTGAGATGTTACATTTTTTAGAATTATCATCATGATTATTTTTATGTTTGGCTTCTGCTTTGTATTTGTATAAGTTGACTCCAAGTCTTACCCGAAGACCTCAAGAGACAACAAGTTAGAAGTTCAAGTTAGTGTTATCACTAGAGTGCTATATATTTGATTTTGCAAAGAACATTATTCTTGAGAATGTCTGTCAAAGCATAAATAAATCAGAAATTTTTTTTGAAGTAATTTGATTATAAGATGATAGTGTGATGTTAAGATGACACGAAAAGGTGTTTGCTATTATGTACATTTAAAAGTATTTTAACACTTTACAGATTAAAATGTTTTGGGGATTACATAGACAATATTTTACGTAGTAGGATACTATTATAATTATATGTTTGACTTTTGCTTTGTATTTGTACAAGTTAGCTCCAAGCCTCACCCAGAGACCACAAGAGACAACAAGTTAGAATTTCATGTTAGTGTTATGCCTAGGGTGTCATATATTTGGTTTTGTACATAGTATTATTCTAGGGAACGGTATTAAGGCTAGATAAAAGAGTAGTGATAGAGTTATCCTGGAAAATGCCACATGAAATTCTTACATCTCCAGCATTAAGAGATTCAGTGTCACTGTTCAAAGTCAGTCTGGTTCTCCATACTTACAGACAGGAAGTTTTGCAGAGTAGGTGCTATTTTATACATGTCCAGACATTTCTTAATCCAGCTATGTGGCAGAATATCAAAAGCATTTTTATGGTCTATCCAGGCTATTGACAAGTATTTGTGTCGTTTGTGACAATCTTCCAAGATCATGTTATTGATGAGTAGCTGATCTTTACAACCATAGGAACCACGTACGTTTACCTCCTTTTTGCTCATTAGGGAATATGCCACCTTCTATTTAAAAACTATAGGTATATTTAGTCAAGATAGATCTTAGCATTTTAGACATTGTTATTAAGCAGGTTATGTGTCTATAATTGTTTGGTTCATTTGTTTCTTCACTATTTGGAAGTAGGAATGTTACATCATTAACTACCCAAGAGGGAATCATACTAGGTTGCTGCAAAACATTCTTGTAAAGTTTTGTTAGCAGTTCATGGCTCTCTGGGAAGGCATTCAACCAGAAGTTCGGAATGTTATCCTTTCCTGAAGACCTCCATTTGCTTGACTTCCTGGGAGCAGATCTTGCGTTCTCTGCCTTGATACCCTCCAACTTTTGCTCTTCTAAGGAGCCTAATTCTGAAGATATTCTATCAATTCAAGGGACTTTTTCATTTTGTGTGCAGCTTTAGCACATACCTTCTGCTTAATGGTTTCTATGGTGACATCGATGTCAAATATGGTTTCCATATTAATTTTTTTTTTTTTAATTTTAGGGTCTTTTTTGGTTTGATAGTCTTTTCAAACTTAAGGCTTCTAAACATTCTGTCAGACCTAAGTAACTGAAATTGGTGTTGAATACATACGTCTTGTCAAGAAGCTTTTTTGTGGGTATGTTGTCGTGTTTTAATCTTTTCCCCCACATAGAATCGTTGAGATTTTCGCGGATGCATAGCACAGATGGTTTCGATCTCTAATTTCAACATCATTAGCTGAAATTGTGTTTCTTCTAACATTAGCAAGTTTGTTACTGTCTATATAGGGTCTTACTTCAAGGTGTTTCTGTCTCCAGTTTGAGTAGGTTTGTGCAGTATTAAATCTATTTATGGGGAAATATATGGCATGGTAGAAGGCCATAAGAACTTCTTTATTATCTCCCCTAGACCATTTATATTTTTCATTTGGTTATTTGATGACGAGCATGGATGGCCATATGTTGGAATATTCCAGTTGTGGGATACTTCCAGCTCGTGTGTTTCAGGAAGATTTGAACCAGAAGCTGATTTTTCGAGTCGAATCTGGTTCATCATTCGAGTACGTGGTCCTTGGTGTTCCGGTTGACGACAATTTCAGTTTCTATTTTGCTTTATTATCATTGAGGCATGATGAGCTTGGACGTTGACATTAGGGGATAGATCTGTCTGTTTAGGGTTAATTTTTTGTAGACAACACCGTCTCTGAGTTCTCTGCATGTAAGCATTGCTTGTAACGTAGCTTCTTAAGGCTAGCAGATCTGTAATCGACTGTATTTTTTTTCTGTTGATAGATTTATCTCCGGGCATAGTTTTTATGTGGTGTTCTTAAACTTATAAATTGTCCACTTATGAATAGTTCGAAAAATAAAAAAATAGTTTTGTTTTTGTTTTTCTTTTTGCTTCTTTTTTGACACGTGTTTTCATATGCGTTGATGCATGTCCTGTAAATTTCACGTAGTTGTGTAAATAATGGGATGTATGTGTAGTCCTATGAGCATCAAAATATATATATGATTGTGTAGACATTCTAGTGTATGCGTAATTACTTAATTTATGTACTTACTGTTTTGTTCCGTTTATATTTTATAATTTGTAAACTTTCTAATGT
>NC_043000.1:89678538-89683538 GCF_006345805.1 Octopus sinensis
CAGTCGCGTATTGATTTGTTAATCGCTGTCAAATTTTGACCGTTAGGTTTATACGTGTATATATGTACGCATGTGTGTTAATAATTATGGCAAAAGTCACATGTTAATATTTTGATGCAAAACACACACTTCAGAACATGAGGCTATTGACATGAAAAATTAATAAATCTATTGATTAAAATTTTATATATATATATATATATATATATATATATATATATATGCGTGAGGACGCATGACCTAGTGGTTATGGTACTGTACACACGATCGCGAGGTCGTGGTTCTAATTCTTAGACCGGACTTGAGCAAAACACTTCATCTTATGGTGCGTCCTCTGCGATCACTTCGACACCTGACGTGTGGAGGCGTCCACCTGTTTAGGCAAATGTCGATTTGGTGGAGGGAATGAGTTAATATAAGTCACATAACCAAATCCTTTGTGCAGCAGGTAGTTCTACAAAAACTGAACGCTCATAAGTCATATTCGATGGGACAGTCCATCGTATACATACATACATACATACATACATACATTCATATTCATTCAGTAACTGTATCGTATAATGTTTTTGACGTTAAAATACCTTCTGCTCATGGCAATCAATGTTTCTCTGGACAGGGAAGTGTTACTACAAAGGCCAGTCGTATACTAAAGGTCAGACTTGGGAAGATGGATGCAGTTTGATATGTACATGTGAAGATGACACTACCGGTTATTACAGCTGTATTGACAGGTGAGTATTCACTGCGTATTTACTGCTTACGTTTCTGGACACTACGTAGACTCATATATAAGTGTCTCTACATCACACCGACATCGCCTGTACGAACGATATTTAGAATAAGACACAGTAGAACTAGTGGTATTATATATATATATTATATATATATATATAATATATATATATTATATATATATACATATATACATATATAAGACACAAACACACACACACATATATATAAGTAATATTTATCGCCACATCAATATTGCTGTTCGATGTCACTTACATGTTTAAGCCCAGGAAGAGCCCCTGTTGAGAACGTGGTAGTAACGTGGAACAGCTATATATATATGTGGCGACTAACATTACTTCTCAGCATAGTTACCACTTTCACCTCTTATAGAGGCTCTCTAACTAGCTACTTTGCTTGTCATATATACAGGGTGCGATTGGTAAGTATCGCCATTTTATATCTTATATTTTTAATTTTGCGAATGCGCATTGTTTGCTTTTGATTTTATTGACTATACAGTATAGTAGGGGCAGTTGGGCACAATCTGTGAGAAAAACAGCACAATGACGCTGAAGAGGAAGACTTGTACTTACTATAGGTTGAACAATTCCCACAAGGTGTTCTATCTGACGATTGTGCCAAATCACTGCCATGAACTGGTAATATATACAGTCACTTTATCTTCTTTATATTAAAGCTATCCATCAAAGTGTTATCAACCTTACTTGAAAGCAGAGAACAATCGATCGTATCGCTCCTATCGTAGAGTGATATTCATTTTAACGGTCCCAGAATAATATAAAATGAATGTCCCTCGGCGGGATTTGAACTCAGAAGATAAAGAATTAATCTCTGTAAAGCAATTTTTCTGATATTCTAACGTGGATTCTTAACGATATTTTGCTTTACATTTACGTGTTTGTATTATATAATATATAATATTTATATATATCTGGTATTATATATATATATACATATATATATATATATATATATATATATATATATAATATATATATATATATATATATATCATATAAATATTTATATCTGTCACATGATCAACAATATTTATGTGGATTTGCGTAGAGTGCCGAGTCTAAATCATTTCTTTGCCATGACCGCTGCACAACTGCTAATATTTGCTTAATTTAGAAGATACTGTAGAGATTTGTTCAGTTAAATGGAAAATTTCACCGGAATCTGGACAAGATGCCAATCAATATCTTATCGAAGTCTAAAATGTAAGGAATTATTAGGAAATAATTCATTCAACCTTTTACTATTTAGTCTGGTATGGTTCAAATCTTCAACCATCTTTGATCACAATTTATAATTAATTAGTAGTGATTAAGTATAATTTCATTTTATTATTTTCATTGATTAATTATTAATTATCCATGAACCATGTAAACGATAAGAAATCTTTTAGTATTAAATAGGTGAATAAATTGTAATAAACATTAATTAATGCATTGACAGTCGGATTTGGATAGGTATTTAGTAGGATAGGAAAACGATAGCTTCATACGTCAAAAGGTTCTCGGACTAGTTATGTTTAATTTTTAAAATAACTTATTTACCTAAGTTTTAACATCATCTCCTTCGAAAAAGTCACATGGTGCAGCAATGCACTGGTCCTAGCGTTCCTGAACTTCTGGAATCTGGCCTGGAAGTCATTTTCCGTTAAAACGGCGAACTTTGAGCTGCATTTTCATCTCGGGAGAGATGGAAGTCCGCTGGTGCTAAGTCTGGCGGATAGGGCGGGTGCGGAAGCGAAACCATGTTGTTTTTGCTGAGAGCCGCAGGAGTGGCTGTGTGATAAGTAGCTTGCTTACCAACCACCTGGTTCCGGGTTCATTTCCACTGCGTGGCACCTTGGGCAAGTGTCTTCCACTATAGCCTTGGGCCGACCAAAGCCCTGTGAGTGGATTTGGTAGACGGAAACTGAAAGAAGCCCGTCGTATATCTGTATATATATGTGTATGTGTGTGTATATGTTTGTGTGTCTGTCTTTGTCCCCCCAACATCTCTTGACAACCGATAGTGGTGTGTTTACGTCCCCGTAACCTAACGGTTCGGCAAAAGAGACCCATAGTATAAGTACTAGGCTTCCAAAGAATAAGTTCTGGGGTCGATGATTTGCTCGACTAAAGGCGGTGCTCCAGCATAGCCGCAGTCAAATGACTGAAACAAGTAAAAGAGAAAAGAGAAAGAGAGAGAGAGAGAGAAAAAAACTCACGAGTGCGGAGAGCTCGGTGACAGGATCCACTGTCGTCGTGAACAATTCAATTCTTCACACTCCACAAATCTGGTCGCTTTCGCCGAATGTCCTCCCTCAAAGCGTCGAAGTAGAACTCTCGATTTACGTTCTAACCCTGAGGGATGAATTCTTGGTGCCCAATACCACATTTCTTAGGGTGATGCTCGTGGCAGGTCTTCCAGAAACGTTCTTCCGCCTTCGAAGCGCCTGAGCGACTCGAAACATTGCGTACGACCCATTGCCTCGTCGCTGTAATCCTGCCAAAGCATGCTCAATGTCTCTGTAGCAGACTTCCCAAGTTTAATGCAAAATTTCACGTTGGCTCGTTGTTCCTGTCCATGACAAAATCGCAGACTACAGAATACACGTGATCACAAAAAACACAAATTTCACAACTTGCGAAGTAATGTCACTCATCACACTGCCTCATGAAGGTCACTGCTAGCTCTCACTGCGCACGCAACAATGTGCTGCCATCTGGTGGCATGCTACAGAACAGTCCGGGAACTTTTTGACGCCACTTCGTATTATTCGAGATGCACAAGCCTACATGTTTATCAGCATAAAGACAAACAGATAGATAGGCAAAGATATAGATATATACATATACGCATATATATATATATATATATATATACATACATATATAATATTAATTCGAGACAAAACCACTATTTTGCAAAACAAACAAGGAAAGAATTAATCAATACATAAAAATTTTTAATATAAAGAAATAAACCGCCACTACACTATTTCTTTATATTAAAAATTTTTATGTATTGATTAATTCTTTCCTTGTTTGTTTTGCAAAATAGTGGTTTTGTCTCGAATTAATATTATATAATATTTTACTATAAAATTGGATTTAATCCTAAATCTGATTTTTTCCCTGTAAATTTGGATTTATTCCCTAATATTTATTATTATATACATACATATATATATATATATATATATATATATATATATATATATATATAATATAATATAAGTATATATATATATATAATATAAACCAGCATATATATACGTAGAGATATAAATATAAATGCATGCATGTATGTATATACACACACACACCATCATATGTGTGATGTTTAATAGACACGCCTATACAAGCATATAAACAGATAGAGAATAGAGTGAAAGAGAGAGCGAGAGAGAGAGAAAGAAAGAGAAATCAAGTACTGAAAGGTAAGTTAATCTGTTTTTAACGAGCTTTAAGAAATATGGAACTAAGCGGACAGTGCTCGTTCTCATGTGCCTCTGGGTTATTCACAGGATATATTTTCACGGAGAGATAACGTATTTCTATTAGACATAAAATATATGATTTCTGTAAACGCATATATATTCTGTAAACGCATATATATTCTGTAAACGCATATATACATATATATATATAGTCTATTGGTAGCATCGTGTTATAAGATTTTCTTAGACACATTTATCCAAAATAGCTTTGTGTTGGCGACTACGATGGTATTATTACGTACACGACAGACATATGCTAGTAACAGCTCATTCACATTTTCTGTTTGTCGATAAATTTTTCAGAACTTCAGTAACTGAGTGGTGAACTTCGACCGTTTGCTCACAAGTTATATTTTTATGTGGTGGCTATTCTATCCAGATCAGGTAGTAACATAGTTCTGGATAGAGCAGCCACCTTATGTTGACAAACTTTACCGATATATTTTATATTATTTCCAGATAGATAGATACATACATAGATACATAGATAGATAGATAGATAGATAGATAGATAGATACATACATACATACATACATACATACATACATACATATATACATACATACATACATACATACATACATACATACATACATACATACATAGACAGACAGACAGACAGCTAGCTACATAGATAGATAGATAGATAGATAGATAGATAGATAGATAGATAGATAGATAGATAGATAGATAGATAGATAGATAGATAGATAGATAGATAGGTAGATGGAGGGGTTTGGGGGG
>NC_043000.1:89688538-89703538 GCF_006345805.1 Octopus sinensis
GTGCAGGAGCCCAGATCTGTCAAGGACAATTCAAAGACTTTGCCCTCATCAATTGTCGGAAGACTTGTGGATACTGTAAGTATTTTTATTAGCACGCCGGACAAAATGCTGAACGGCATTTCATCTGTCTTTACATTCTAAGTTCAGTTTCCACTGAGGTCAACTTCGCCTTTCATCCTGTTGGATCTCTTGGATCGATATAATTGACTAGACCCCTCCCCCAAAATTTCAGGTCATGTGCCTATAGTAGAAATGATGTCTTTATGAAGACCCTTAGCTTATTTTGCTGGGTATGATGGAAAGTGTCAGGTGCCCACAGCCAGCAGACTAGAATGACTCTTGTTTACTGATCATGCTTCAGGAATCCCGCGGAGAACTCTTGCAGGTGTTTTGTCTTCACATTCGTACCAATTTCTTTGAACCACGTTGGTAGTAGAAGGCTGATACTTCCAAGCGCACCAATCGCTATTGGTATCACGTCGACTCTCTCCATTGTTCACAACCTGCATATTTCCCACATCAATTCATCATAGTTGTTCACTTTTTCTTCTTTCTCTTCGATCCTGTTGTCACCAGGACATGTTATGTCGATTATCGGGCATGTTATTTTCTTCTTTTCTGTTCACTTAAACAATGTCAGGTTTCCAATGTCTAATCTGATAGCCACACTAAATCATTACATCCCACAGGATTTTGCAATCTTCATTCTCAGTAACTCCCCCTGAGATTTTACCATACCACATCTTTGATTTTCCTATTATTATTATTATTATTATTATTATTATTATTATTATTCTATGTTTGACTTTTGCTTTATATTTGTACAAGTTGGCTCCAAGTCTCACCCAGAGACCTCAAGAGACAACAGGGTTGGAAGTTCATGTTGTTGTTATGCCTAGTGTGCCATATATTTGGGGGGTGGGGATGTTGTACTAATGAATGTCTAAAAAAAAAAGTTTTTTTTTTTTTTTTTTTTTTTAAACCGAAAATTATGGTTGTTTTAAACCCTGAGGTTACATAGAGAGTATTTTGCGTAGGATATGAGCAGTTCCCATGAGCACTATCTTTTGAACTTCTGCCATTTTGGGTTTCCTGGTATCTGAGTTAGGTAGCTATCAGCCCCTTTTGCTATCATTCCAGGGCACCTATGACAACAGGTATTGTTTTAGTCTTCAGCTTCCACATTTTGCTGATTTCTTATTATTGCTGATTTATTATTATTATTATTATTATTATTATTATCATTATTATTATTATTATTATTATCATTATTATTATTATTATTGTTATTATTATATTATTATTATTATTATTATTATTATTATTATTATTATTATTATTATTATTATTATTATTATATCATCATCATCATCAAATTTCAATCCATCTTTGATCTGGCTTCATGGATAGAATATAATGTATCAAACATCTTGAAAGATTCAAAATCAATAAACAATACTTCATGTTTGAATAAACTGTCAATCTCAACTTCCTATAAAGTATAATTTCAAGATAATCTAAATTTGTACATATTTTATCAATTAAAAGCAAATTTTAAAATTTCCGTGGCAAATATCCGTTTTTGATTATTAGCTTCTCCGAAACAGAAAGAAAGGCATCTAAGAAGTCAGTTGGCCTCCTAGAAATATCCTCCAAGTCTTCCTAAAAGCGCATCCTACTGTCTTATATAAAGATAAGGAGCCATTTGATATCAAAGGTAGAATAACCCTAAACCAACCAGTAACTCTTTGATTGACAACCTCTTTGAACAGTGTCATTCAACAACTGCAATTATTACTGCCACCCTTCATCTGATATATGGTTTGTTCAGAAAGTACATTCATTTTGCTCCTAATTACTTTCATTTCGCTCTTTGATAGGTTTATTCTGACAACTAAATATTCAGTAGATGACGGTGGTTTGAATAAAGTAAAACCTCAGCCTTAGCTCCCAAATCAATTTGGTCACTAAATATATTATGTTTATATCATACCTCATTTGTGTATTGATAATTATTTCTATCATGAACTGAAACTAGAATCAATCAATCAATCATATAAGGTGACGAGCTAGCAGAATCGTTACCGCACTGGTCAAAATGCTTAGCAACATTTCGTTCATCTTTGCCTTTCATCCTTTCAGGGTCTATGAAATAAGTACCTATTGAGCATTGGGGTCCATGTAATCGAATTACTCACTCCTCCTAAGTTGCAGGCATTGTGCCAAAATTTGAATCGAATGATTACTTTCGTCCAACATCTAAACATCGATAAAATTGTCTAAGTGAAGCAGTTTTAACCCTTAAGTATATTTGTCTTCATAGTACCTATCATTTCTCTAATTACAACAAATACGTCCACGTAAAAGCATATGCTGTGTACAGTTAAGAAGTTTACTTCACACTCTCTGTGTAGTTTTGAAATCCATCCCACAGTCCCCTGAAGAAGGGTTTTCTGATAGCTTTCTTTCAACGCAATAATTGTCCTTGTTTGTCGAAGAAAACTGTAAGAAAGGACGTCGAATTTACAGTATCTTTTGTTGGGTGATATATTTAATGCATCGCCTAGATTGACGCCACCACATGTCCCTTGACTGCCCTTGGTGGAGTCCAGCTTTTTGTTATCTTAGTATTTAGTTCGGGTTGGAGAATAAGCTCTTCTTTCTGTCTATCACTTAGAAACTGACAATGGTTACAGGCGCTACTCATCCTCCTAAATGTTGAAGATAATTTTTTTTATATAATTTTGTCTAAGAAATATGTTTTGCTTTGAACCGTAAACACAAACACGTAATATTTCGTTCAATTTTTGTCTTTCCCTTTAGGTGGTGGTAGTGGTGATGGACCAATGACAACAGCACGTGAGTAGTTTTTCTTTTCCTTCGGCAATATCATATATGTATCTGTGTATTCATGTGTGTACGTTTACATATATATATATATTATATATATATATATATACATATATATATATATATATATATATATATATAGAGAGAGAGAGAGAGAGACAGAGACAGAGAGAGACAGAGAGGAGTGAGAGAGTGTGTTAAGCATTTTCGGTATGGAAATTAGAGACTCCTTCATAGAGTAACTGCTGCATTTGGTTAGTATATAAAGAGTCTGGTTGCTTGTTTCTCTGAAGATTGTCAAATGAGGTGGACGCCTCTGATGAGAACCCAATAAGGTTCGAAAATTGATTAAGGTTGTTCGTAATTTTTTCAGTCTGCGGATAAATGACTAAAATTTTCCTTGGTTATAATTACACCACATGTTAGGTATATATATATATATATATAAATATAAATATATACATGTATGTATGTATGTTTATATGTATATATATATGTATATATATATATATGTATATTTATATATATGTATATATATATATTTATATATATATATAGATATGTATATATATATGTATAGATATATGTATAGATATATATATGTATATATATATATATATATATATGTATAGATATATATATATAGGCGCAGGAGTGGCTGTGTGGTAAGTAGCTTGTTTACCAACCACATGGTTCCGGGTCCAATCCCACTGCGTGGCACCTTGGGCAAGTGTTTTCTACTATAGCCTCGGGCCGACCAAAGCCTTGTGAGTGGATTTGGTAGACGGAAACTGAAAAGAAGCCCGTCGTATATATATATATATATATATATATATATATATATATATGTGTGTGTGTGTGTCTGTGTGTCTGTGTTTGTCCCCCTAGCATTGCTTGACAACCGATGCTGGTGTGTTTATGTCCCAGTTACTTAGCGGTTCGGCAAAAGAGACCGATAGAATAAATACTGGGCTTACAAAAGAATAAGTCCCGGGGTTGAGTTGCTCGATTAAAGGCGGTGCTCCAGCATGGCCGCAGTCAAATGACTGAAACAAGTAAAAGAATAAAAGAGTAAAGAGTATGTATAGATATATGTATATACATATATATATATATATATATATATATATGTGTGTGTGTGGTGTGTGTATTATATGTATATATATATATATGTGTATATATATATATGTATACATATGTATATATATATATATATATATATGTATATATGTATGCATATATGTATATATATGTATATATGTATATATATATATGTATATATGTGTATATATGTATATATCTACGTATACATTTATGTATCCATGTATGCATATATGTATGTATACATGTATATATATATGTCATCTTTGAAACGTTCCTGATTCTTCAGATTATCTCCCTTTCTCGTATGGTGCTGTTCTTTTTTGTCATTCGGTAATTATGACACATCCTCTAGAGGCGGAGATAATTTGAATATATCAGATTTTTGATATACCTGTATTTCTGTATTTGTATATGTTATTTCCTTTAGCTGATTGTTTTCATTTATACACACATACACAGGTAAGTGTGTAAGTATATATACACACACACGTTTGTGTGTGTGTGTGTGCGATACATATATTATTTTATTCGTTTTACCCATTTCAGCCCTAAGGCTGTGGCCATGCTAGTGCACCGCCACTCTAATCACCTTTTCAATGGACAATCTGATGTGATTGGGTTTCGGTGAAGGGGAGAATTCGGCACTGCTGCTCTCTTTTGAGTCTCCTGTCTTGATATTGGTTCATCTGGGATCTTGGATAGCACGAGGTCAAGTTGTTTCTTGAAAACATCTACCTCAAATCCGTGAAGATCTCTCAGATGTTTTGGCAAGGCGTTAAATATCTGTGAGTCTTTGAATCCTAAGCTAATGCAGTATGCGATCGTCATTCTAGATGGGATAACTGACACCTTTGGAACAGTGCAGTTCGAGCTCTGGTATAGCTTTCATTTCCATAGTTGGTGCCAGCCCCTCCAGGATTCTCCATCCATATATCACTGCATACCACTCCTATCTTCGCTCCAGGAAGTAGAGTCGTAGCTCTTTCAGTCCCAGTTCCGTCGATGTAACATCGCTATTATTCCGCAATTATTCTGACATTTTAGGGTGTCCACAGTTGAGAGCAGTATTCCAGACGGCTGAGGACAAATGTTCTTGTTCGGAAGGTTCTCAGAATCCATTCGGCCATTCGCTTTGCAAACTGTCACCATTTTGGTGATGTACAGGTGAAACGAGGAATCGTGGCTCATATCAATCCCGATGTATGTGATTCTGGGACTGCTTCTCCTTTTGGTCCAAAGTATCGTTGTTGCCGTTTCTGAGCACTAATTATCTGAATGCGGAAGGGCTTGGAATTCGTCTGTATTAAATTGCATATTGTGTTCTTCAGGCTATTTATCTATGGCATCTAGATTCCTTGATTGCTTGTACTACTTTTGTGTTATCGGCATAGCTAGTATGTGTGTGTGTGTGTGTATGTGTGTGTGTGTGTGCGAGTGTGTGTGTGTGTGTGTATGTGTGTGTGTGTGCGAGTGTGTGTGTGTGTGTGTGTGTGTGGTGTGTGTGTGTGTGTGTGTGTGTGTGTGTGTGTGTGTGTGTGTGTGTAAAGATATTCCTTTTTTATATCAGAAACCTTGTAAGCGTACTTACAAGATGTAACATTGTATTCCACGATTTGCGATATAACTAAAAGTGTCTGTGCAACAAAATAATGCAATATCAATAGCTGAAGAAAATATTTAGGAAAGAACTATGTCATATTACTTTACAGATTCTCGTGCTATTCTACAACTTACCAAGTTTATACTTACTTGTAATTTATTAATGTCTATAAAGATCCGTCTATCTATCAGTCTGTTCCTACCAATTATCAATGGGATGGTGAATATTCTTATTACATGCTTTACTGATTCGAAATAATAAGCTAAATCAATACAGGTTACGTGTGATTCAATAGCCACATGGTAATACTACATGAATTATTAAGTTACTTTGCTTGTATTTTTTTAAGACACAATTGCGCCAGGTACGTTGTGTATAAATAGCTTATCACTTTCTCTATTTAAATATTAGCAGAGTCCATACATCACTATTTTCCTCATTCCATTGTTGACTTACATATGTAACACAATAATTACATCGCCTTGGATAATTTAAACTAGGCTGTTGCATGCGTATATTCTTGAGTGTATGTATTTATGTATGTGTGGAGGCGCAATGGCCCAGTGGTTAGGGCAGCGGACTCGCGGTCGGAGGTTCGCGGTTTCGATTCCCAAACCGGGCGCTGTGTGTGTTTATTGAGCGAAAACACCTAAAAAGCTCCACGCTGCTCCGGCATGGGGGGTGACCCTTGTTGTACTCTTTAGCCCCAACTTTCTCTCACTTTTTCTTCCTGTTTCTTGAGCAACGCTGCGATGGACTGGGGGGGGGGCACATACTCCACAGAAACCGGGAAACAGGGCCCATGAGCTTGAAAAGGGCGCATAAATAAATAAATGTATGTATTTATATATGTACGTATGTGTGTATGTATGTGTAGATAGATAGATACATAAATACATACATACATACAAAGATGCATACAAACACACATACATACGTAGTACGTGCATATCTACATATAAACACTCATATGTACAGACGGACGGACGGACGGATGGACAGATGGACGGATGGATGGATGGACGGTGGGACGGACGGACGGACGGACGGATGAATGGACGGACGGATGGACGTTGTTTTGTTATTATTATTATTTAAAAAGTCGGTGAGCTGGAAGAGAGTATATGGCGGAGTATACGTGTATCTGTATTGTTGTAGTGAATGTATAAGTATAGATGTACGCAGGTGTGGAAACTTTCCCTGACGAACACAGAAGGTAAACAGAACCTAACAGACGGTAATTTTTAGCAATTCTGGGTGAAAAGGAGAGATAATTTCAAGAACTTAAAATAAATTCACGGTTGAATAAACATACTCAAGGATAAGGGACAATCTGATCTTCATCCATAGCTGTCACCCGCCTCCAAAACAAAGACTAGATTATCATTTCTGCTTCAGCAAGTTCGTTCGACCATGAAGTTATTCTTAAATTCTAGAAGTTATCTTCTCTTCAAATGCAGAGATGCTAATAGCTACAAGGTTGCGTTTAGCTCATCTAATTGCCAAGGAAATTTTCTTAAATTAAAAGTTATGTAACATTCTATAGACTCTCACTAGGAACCTGTTTGTTCCCCTCTTAGCTGGTTTTTAGATTTAATTATGCTTAGATCAATAAGTATCCGGAGGATTGCCATAGTGACGAAGCTAAAGCATGCAGAGTGAAGCTGCTTGGCACAGATTCATCTTGAAATTTGTTGGGCATGCGCATTAAGTTTTAACGTTCTAGCTCACTTCTGTTTACAGCAGTGCTTGGAAGGAATATGTGTAGCGTGTGATCGTCTCATTGACCATGACAGAGAAAGTTGAGCAGAGAGTCTGCATCAAATTTTGCCAAAAGATTGGCGATACCTGCTCAGAGGCCTGCGCAATTTTTTTTTTTTTTAAGTTTTCATCGTTCTTGACCGCAGTGCAACTGAAACCCGAGTGTATTTTTGGTCAGCTGAAAGCAGTTTTGGTACAAACTTGGCAGACACGCGTCTCATACCCAAATCTTCAGTGATAATGGACTGAACTGAACCGTAACTAATCTGCACATCCTCTGATAACTCATGGATGGTGATTCGACGATTTCCCCTCACAGCTGCACACACATCTGCGATGTCTTTCTCAGTTCTGCTTGTTGTAGATCTCCTCGAACGTTCGTCACTATCGACATTTTTTCGGCCATCTTGGGAACGTCTGAACCACTCGTACACTTGTGTGTGGCTCATACGCTCCTCTCCATACATTTTCTGCAATTTTGCGTAGGCCTCTGGAAAAGTATCGCCATGAAAACTTTGTCTGCCAAGGTCAAATGCGAAGATCACACGCTACGTACCTTCCTTCCAAACACTACTGTACACAGTGAAAGTGAGATAGAAGGTTAAAACCTAGTGCGCATGCACAGCAGAGTTTAAGCGGTTACACTCTGCATGCTTTTAACTTCGTTACTGTGGTAACAGTCCGGATACTTATTGACCAGACCTCGTGGGTAGATAGATAGACAGACAGACAGACAGACGAACAGATAGATAGATAGATAGATAGATAGATAGATAGATAGATAGATAGATAGATAGATAGATAGATAGATAGATAGATGCACAACCTTACATGTATATATTATGTATACATACACACACACACATATATATGTATACTCACAAATACACACACGTGCGTACGCTCTCGCACACAAACACACACACACCACACACACACACATATATATATATATATATATATATATATATATATATATATAATATATTATATATATATATATATATATATACAATGCCGGTGGTTGTTGAGTTATTTATTGCTCGACTATTGATCAATTGTCTCTTTAAAATGAAATAAAAATGGAAATCAGAAATCAATGTCTAGACAATTACGTATTTAACTTTACCATTATTCATAATATATGATCACAGTTGCATAACCAATTACATATATATGCGTGTGAGCGATCAAATAAACATATATGCGCCTTTGCATTTATACACGCTTATGCACGCACATACATGTACACACATTCATCTTTTATCTTTTACATGTTTCAGTCAATGGACTGCGGCCATACTGGGGCACCGCCTTGAAGGGTTTTAAATCTAATAAACTGTTTCAAGTGTTTTCTTCCTAATCTGGTACTTATTCTATCGGTCTTTTTTGGCCGAAACACTAAATAACAGAGCCTAAACAAACCGACTTCGGTTCTGTAAAGCGGTAGTGGGGGCGGGGGATATAATGCAAACACAAAGACACGCACACATAGATATATACATGCATGTATACATACATACATACATACATACATACATACATACATACATACATACATATATATATTTCTTTACTACCCACAAGGGGCTAAACACAGAGGGGACAAACAAGGACAGACAAACGGATTAAGTCGATTACATCGATCCCAGTGCGTAACTGGTACTTAATTTATCGACTCCGAAAGGATGAAAGGCAGAACGTAACGGCAGACGAAATACGGCTACGCATTTCGCCCGGCGTGCTAACGTTTCTGTCAGCTCGCCGCTGTATACATATATACATGCATACATACATATGTGTAGGTGTGTATGTATATGTATATGTATATGTATATATATACACATATGAGTGTAGGGGATGAAAAGTTCCTGGCTTTGGGTAAAACAAAATACAAGAGGATCAGTTAATTATAACTTTATCCAGCATATCTCCCTCTCAGATTCACACACTTATTGCAGCGGTCCTTCACTTTTCCTAAGCAATGTAAAAGAACTCTGAAGGTTGGCCCTCCAACCAGGCTTTTTGTGACACCTAAAAGCCAAGAACTTTACAGCGCCGCCTCGTATATACCAGATGAACCAATAAAATTGTCCAAATTTTTGCTTCAACTTCGAAATTTTGTAACTCAGGAATTATTGAATGTAACTTAATGGAATTATCAGTGGTTTTTCTAACAATTATGGAAAGTGTTAATTACTCTCCAAATTCACCACTATCGGTGGTGTATTTTTCGTTTGTCACTGTTATTTATGACATCGTTCGTGCGTTTTTACTGGTTTTAAGGTTTTAGAGTTAGGGTTTTAGGGTTAGGGTTAGGGTTAGGGTGTTAGAGTTAGGATGTTAGGATTGGGTTTAGAGTTTTAGTGTTAGGGTTTTAGGGTTAGGGCGTTAGGGGTAGGGTTTTAGGGTTAGGGTTGTCATAAATAACAATGACAAACGAAATATACATCGCTGGAAGTTCTTGTTGACAACAGCAGTAATTTTATTCAGCTGAATACACGTCATTGATTGGTTGAAATTACCGAAATACGAGAACTTTAACGTGAAATAACTTTGTAAATATAAGTTTTTCTCAAAGATGCTAAGAGTAAAAGATATTTTATATGACCCATTCTACCAGTGTGCGAAGGTTGAAAGTGTTTAGTTACAAAAAATTATTTTTTAAATCTGTAGGTCAAAAGGTAAAGATCTAATTTCTTTGCTAGACACATCGTAAGCTGCAGTCGTTATCACTGGTTTTATATTTACTGAGCAATCAGTCTGATCAGTTTTAGGCTGTTCATGCTCTTGTTTTGTACTATTGATTGCATCTATATAGCGGCGCTTAATTGGTGCAGGTACATAATTGCCATCTTCTACCTGGCTGCTTTTACGTATTTGATCACACAAATCTTTGAAGAATGATTTTGCCCTTTCTTGCATCTGTTGTAGAGTTTCTGCGCCAGTTGGTGTATAATTGGCCACAGAAGTATTTATTTTTTAGCAGCAGTCACCAGTTCACGATAACCTTTTCCCTCAATGGTTATCGTGAACTGGTGACTGCTGCTAAAAAAAAAAATAAATACTTCTGTGGCCAATTATACACCAACTGGCGCAGAAACTCTACAACAGATGCAAGAAAGGGCAAAATCATTCTTCAAAGATTTGTGTGATCAAATACGTAAAAGCAGCCAGGTAGAAGATGGCAATTATGTACCTGCACCAATTAAGCGCCGCTATATATAGATGCAATCAATAGTACAAAACAAGAGCTTTGTTGATTTCTAGAGGAACAAATTTACATTCTCTGCCAAGCCTCTCAGAAGTGAAAGCTTGCTGATAAGAGAATAATGGATCTCACTCAGCAGAGCCGCAGTGATGGTTGCTGGGGGTAGACAGAGAGAAAGATTCGAGGAGCTCCAGAACATTGTTTCTAACGGCCGCCTTCATTACCTTAGTGATAATTACTAAGGAGAGAGAAATATGAAGCTAGTTGGCTGGGACATAAGGGGTTGCCTTTCATTGGAACGGAATATACTGAGGTGTGTTTCCAAATTTCAGGGTATATCTCTGTAAAGAGTAAAAGATTAAAGATTTTTGCGAATATAGGAATAAGTTCAGGAGTGCAGTGTTTGAGTGTAATGGAAGTCAAGGTTAGTGGCCTTGTTTGAAACAGTTGGAAGTAGTTCCACTCTTGGCGTGTATGTTAGAGGAAGGGGGGAGTTATTGGGGTAAAAGGAGTAGGATATGGATGTGATCGAGGAATGTTTAATATGAAAGAGAGTACTCAGTACTAAACGTAGAGTATTATATTTTATAGGGGACTGAAATTTCACGAATCGTTACCCAAAATTTCTCTCTTCCGATTTTCGAAAGATTTTTTTTTAAATAAGAGAGATATTTTTAAAAACTAAATGTAAACTATTACATTTAGTTTACGGTCATAATAGACCGTATATCTAGATTTAATAAAAAATTTGTCTAGTTATACAGATATAATTATATTTGTCTACCTAGATAAGTTTTTAGTAAATATTGACCGAATAGGCGTAGGCGTGGCTGTGTGGTAAGAAGCTTGCTTTCCAACCACATGGCACCTTGAGCAAGTGTCTTCTACTATAGCTTTGGCCCGACCAAAACCTTATGAGTAGATTTGGTAGACGGAAACTGAAGGAAGACCGTCGTAAATACATGTGTGTGTGTGTGTGTGTTTGTTTGTTCCTTCGTTCCGTAACTTAGCGGTTCGGCAAAAATCCCGATAGGATAAGTTCTAGGCTTACAAAGAATAAGTCCTGGGGTCGATTTCTTCGATTAAAGGCGGTGCTCCAGCATTACCGCAGTCCATTAACTGAAACAAGTAAAAGAATAAAAGAAAAAAAGAAAAGAATATAACATTGTAAGCAAAATAAGTAGTCTGATGTGTATGAATATTTGCTAACTTGACAAAAGAAATAAAGAAAAGACGAAATAGAAAAAGATTAACAAAACAGGCAAAATGAGCTGTAAATGAATGTACAGACAAACTGACAGACGGACGGACAGACAGACAGACGGACAGACAGACAGACAGACAGAAAGACAGACAGACAGACAGACAGACAGACAGACAGACAGACAGATAGATAGACAGATAGATAGATAGATAGATAGATAGATAGATAGATAGATAGATAGATAGATAGATAGATAGATAGATAGATAGATAGAAGATAGATAGATAGATAACAAACTAGGTGTAACTTTTCTTGAGATTTTATCTTCCAATATGATTTGATAAACGCATTTATTTTCCTGATTGAATAGTCTCTTTTCTTCATCTTCACACTTAAATGCTTGCATACATCTATCATCACCATTTCCGATGAACACTGCATGCAGTAGTATACATCTAAGCTGAATACATGACACTGTCTATTATATTTTTCCGTCAAATAAATCTCCATGACATATCAACTACATTACCTGGCTTCTATTCTCGACAGATTAGAAAACATCAGAAGAATGAAATGGTGCTTTTGTATTTTTCGACAAAGGGACACTTGGGAATTGTACAGACAAAACCTTTGGAGTTAAATCAATAGATATAAAACAGCAAATAAGTTGAGCTGTTACAAACATATCTTTGTAATTTGATAAATAAAAAAAGTATTTAAGGAAGTCTACAACAACATTAAAAACTTTTATATAAGAATTGAAAATGTTTACATTATTCTAGGCTAAATTTCCATTTCTAATCGAGTAAGAACAAAAACGTTTATAGCACTGACAAAACCACATACGATAAACTATAATTTAGTAACATAATATTCCCAAAATTCTGGTGCCAACAGCACACTGTTAAACTAGAAGTTAACTATATAACTATGACCCATAACATAAACAACAGAACAGAATATTTAACCCTAAGAACATCATAAATTATTCTTAAAAATCACAAATGTAAGTTAAAACTTTAAATATAAAGTAGTCAACGCCCTCACAATCATATGTAAGATTAATAAGCAACTATATACTAGATTCAAATATATTTAAAGTAAGGAAATCTTATACCCCATAAACCCTTTTCTGTATGAAAAATTGTATGCCAGTAATAGATGGCTTAGCAATAAACAATTAGTGACAAACAATACTGTAATCTGCCCGCTTCTAAATGTTCATCGGAAAAGGTAGTGATAGGCGTATGCAAGTGTTTAAGTGTGAAGATGTAAAAAAGAGTATTCAATCATGAAAGTAGATGCGTATATCAAATCATATTACATGATAGAACCTCAAGAATAGTTACACTGGGTGTGTCATTTATCTATTTATTTATCTATCTATTATTCATTTTTATCCCTTTCTAACTAAACACCTGTTTCTAAAAACTTTAGCCTTCACCAACACCGTTGTGCTAATCAGTGAATCTCTTATTAATATATTTGTGGATTCAAAACTATTTTGTGCCTTCGCTTAAAAGGAAACAGACGAATTAATACTGAATTCCATTATGAGAGTATACGATTCAGCGGAATTATTCACAACCATCAGAATTTTATTTTAGAACGTTTGAGGAAATACTCAGGTTTGTGAGAAGGTTTTTATAGACCATGGACACTTGGTCATGCGCAGTATGTATGGACAAGAATTACATAGAGTCAGAAAATATATAATATAAATATTTAGCAAAAATGTTGACAATTATTTTACTATAGTAAATTCTGGGTAATAAAATATTGCCTATATCTTGCTTAGATATATCACTTTCATAATTTGGCACGTTAAACTTAGATGAAATTAAATTCTTTAAAGTCAATAAAAAGTTATTTTTATTAATAACACTTCCTTTCAACGTCCTCAAATTGTACGAAAACAAACTCCTTATTGTTAATAGAAGTAATTTTTCATTATTCTCTGTTAAAGCCATGTTTTATTAATTCTACCATGCAAATACTTCAGTATAGAGAAGAGAGTATACCATACTGACAGTAGAAGACCAAAATACTTTTATAAGTTGGATCTTTTAACAACATGATTCTGGGTCTTTCATCTTCGATTCGCAAACAAAATCTGAACGCAATGAAACAAAGAAACCGTTAAGAAGATTATTTAGAAAACGAAATCAAGAAGAAGCGTTTGAAGGATGCATATGTAAAAATAATATTAAATGAATAATATTTGATTGGGTATACTTAAAAAGAAAGTTTTAGGTAAATATGAACAATACCGACTAAATGCCAAATGCAATAATTTAATCAATAAACAATACTAATAAATACATAAAACTAATGCTATCTTTCATTAACATGGTTGAATTGTATCTCAGTTCAATCACAAAACGTCATTCATATTCAAATACTACAAAAAAAAAAGAGAAAGGGACAGTTTGAGTCAATGAAAAAATGAGTTAATGAAACACAAAGAGAGGGAAAACTATTGATTTTCAGAAAATGTTCTAAAGTTGTTTCGTTCATTGAGCCATGTGTGATAATAACTAGCAGTTAGGAAAGAGACATAGGAAAAAATTGGTTAACGAAAAATAAAATGAAATTGAAGATGAAAATGTCGGAAAATTCTTGTTGTGAATTCAAATTTGCCAGTTTGTTGTTTACTGGAAATTCCTCATTAAGCGGTGATACAATGGCAGTGTTTACATGAATTCACCAAAAGATTGTTATCGAATATTATATTTTGCTGATGGATTTTAATCGCAACCCCTAAAACTTTGAACGTAATTTAAAAGATATATTTTAAAAGCCTAATAAGGCGGCGAGTTGGCAGAATCGTTAGTACGCCGAGTAAAATGCTTAGTAGCATTTCGTCCGTCTTTATGTTCTGAGTTCAATTTCCGCCTTACGTTCTTCAGGATCTAGGATCTATGTAATCGACTTACCCTCTACTTCAAAATTTCTGGCCTTGTGCCAAAATTTGAAACCAATATATATAATATATATTATATATATATATATATATATAATATATATTATATATATATATATATATATATATATATATATATATATATATATATATATATATATATATATATATTATATATATATATATATATATATATATATATATATATATATATATCTCCTTGATCACCTTGACCGACCAGTCCGTCGGGCGTTCTTTTGACACCACTGGTCATAGCATGCTGTCCACTCTTCTCTGGATCACGCCTTTCTCATCCACGTGATCCCAATTGCCCCCCTAGAATCGTA
>NC_043000.1:89708538-89723538 GCF_006345805.1 Octopus sinensis
GTCTCGGAGGAGATAGTGTTAGTTGAAGGCTACCAAACCTGCCCTACACAGACAACTTCAGCTTTATATATATATATATATATATATATATAACTGTTCTATCTAGCGTGCAAGGAGTCCTATGATGGATGCCTCTTATGCGTTTAAATGTACACTGCATTTATATGAATAATATATAGTCTATTGACTAAATTTTTACACGCTAGGCCACTGGTAGTAGAAATTTCTAATATTTCTAATTACCCTTGATATTATTAATTATTGATAATTTTGGGGGGATAATTTTTATTTACTGCCGACAAGGAGCTGCGCTTGCGTGGCAAATTTTTAAAAATTAGAATGTATAAGTTGATTTTTGCTCACCGCTTGAACATTTTCAGCAATTTCAAATTGTGTTGCGTAATAGAGTGTAAGCAGCTTGAATAACTCCCTTCCTCAATTTTACACCCAAATAAATAAATAAAAAAGTAATAGTAATGTTACTGTCTCGTTACATGCCACTCATAAGGGCCGTTTTCCCAGTTTCCATAGCGTACAAATTTCCCACCTGAACTGGACGCTGGTCCTTCGCAGGATTACTTATTTTTGCCAGTTGAGTGGTCTGGAGCAACGTGAAGTGTTTTGCTCAAGGACACAACGCGTCGCCTGATCCAGAAATCGAAACTGCAATCTTACAATCATGAGTTCAAAACTCTGAACACCAAACCACGCACCTCCACACCAAAATAAGTATTTCAAGACCGTTACAAAAACTAACGAAAATCCTATGAATCAATTTCATATTGCCTCTTTACAACTGAGTAAGTATTTTCAGCTTAGTAGACTGGGGTTATTGAATGTTAAGTGAATACAGCAATAAGTGAGTCACAGCAGTAATTGGTTTATCTCCCTCCACTATTTCATTGACCTGTGGAACTGTCCATTCTTATAATCAAAATTACGATTCAATATCTGAAATATATTTTGTCAGTGAGTTTCTACACGTTTAGAATATAGAGACATCCAAGAGGGTGCATTAGAGGAAATTGCATATAAGTTCTGTATTCTTCTATACGAAATGAGATTTATTCTTGCTGCAGGGGTGTACCAATAACAGGTAGTTCAACTTATATATATATATAATATATATATATATATATATATATATATATATATATATATATATTATATATATATATAACTGTTCTATCTAGCGTGCAAGGAGTCCTATGATGGATGCCTCTTATGCGTTTAAATGTACACTGCATTTATATGAATAATATATAGTCTATTGACTAAATTTTTACACGCTAGGCCACTGGTAGTAGAAATTTCTAATATTTCTAATTACCCTTGATATTATTAATTATTGATAATTTTGGGGGGATAATTTTTATTTACTGCCGACAAGGAGCTGCGCTTGCGTGGCAAATTTTTAAAAATTAGAATGTATAAGTTGATTTTTGCTCACCGCTTGAACATTTTCAGCAATTTCAAATTGTGTTGCGTAATAGAGTGTAAGCAGCTTGAATAAATTCCCTTCCTCAATTTTACACCCAAATAAATAAATAAAAAAGTAATAGTAATGTTACTGTCTCGTTACATGCCACTCATAAGGGCCGTTTTCCCAGTTTCCATAGCGTACAAATTTCCCACCTGAACTGGACGCTGGTCCTTCGCAGGATTACTTATTTTTGCCAGTTGAGTGGTCTGGAGCAACGTGAAGTGTTTTGCTCAAGGACACAACGCGTCGCCTGATCCAGAAATCGAAACTGCAATCTTACAATCATGAGTTCAAAACTCTGAACACCAAACCACACACCTCCACACCAAAATAAGTATTTCAAGACCGTTACAAAAACTAACAAAAATCCTATGAATCAATTTCATATTGCCTCTTTACAACTGAGTAAGTATTTTCAGCTTAGTAGACTGGGGTTATTGAATGTTAAGTGAATACAGCAATAAGTGAGTTACAGCAGTAATTGGTTTATCTCCCTCCACTATTTCATTGACCTGTGGAACTGTCCATTCTTATAATCAAAATTACGATTCAATATCTGAAATATATTTTGTCAGTGAGTTTCTACAACGTTTAGAATATAGAGACATCCAAGAGGGTGCATTAGAGGAAATTGCATATAAGTTCTGTATTCTTCTATACGAAATGAGATTTATTCTTGCTGCAGGGGTGTACCAATAACAGGTAGTTCAACTTATATATATATATATATATATATTATATATATATATATATAATATATATATATATATATATATATATATGAAGAAAAGAAAGTAAATCTCGAATGCGTGATAACTGTAAAGACAAAGTAGAAAATTGGATAAAAAACCTAGAAGACGGGAAAAAGTTGCTAGCAGGCGACTACAGAGATTCGAACCCTGTACATCGCAGATAAAAATTTTTTCGGGTGTGTGTGTGTGTGTGTGTGTGTGTGTGAGTGAGTACAAGCACAACTAAAATAATATTCAAGGAATCAAACAGAATTCGCAGCAAGTACTATCCGATACTTCATTATGTTACCAGACAAATATGGGTGAATATATGTTTGTAAGGCCTCTGTAAAGTGTATACAATTCGTATACAATTTATAATTGGCGTCGATGATGTGAATGAACATGAATAATGAAACAGCTGTAAATTTATATATACGTAAATATATGTATATATATATATGTATATATATGCATATGTCTATGTTTGTGTATATACATAGACACACACACACTCACACACACACAATAGCACTACTATACTCTACACTTTGATCTCAACCACAGGGCAGGAACCTGAAAGGCCCAACTCGTTAAGGATCAAAAAAATTGAAATCATGTTCATGAATTCAAATCAACTGTATTTTGCCGCAACTTTCCAGATTTTGCAAATCAATTTGCCAATTAACCATGCAAATCTCCACTGTATACAACTCATCAAATCCAGTAGTCTTCCTATCGAAAAAGAATCTTTATTTAATGGTCTGACACCCTCTGATAATATGTTATCATATTTTAAATTCTAAATGTTATTCAGTTTCCTAAAATCATGTTGTTGCTTTTGTTTTCTCCAGACCGACCAATACCGTAAAAGACCAAAGGAAACAAAGAACCAAAACACCAGAAGCAACCCAAATAAAAACCTAATTGATGATTTAAAACCTTAATAATAATAAAATTTAATTTGATGCAAAAATGTCTCATGAATATAAGAGGTTTTTTTTATCATCATCGTCATCATCATCTTCATCATCATCATCAACATTGTTATTATTATTATTATATTATTATTATTATTATTATTATTATTATTATTATTGAGTGAGAGAGCAGTGCATACTCTCAAAGTGACACTGGGGTAAAATATACAAAGTCCAGTATATCCATCATGACTACCCGTCTGTTAAGGGTACACCAGGCACATGCATCACAACCATATGTGCGCGACATGGTGATCTCATATCAAGATAAACAGCACATGACCTTCCAGGTGGGACCCAGTTAGAATTTTCTTTTGGTCGAGTAACCCATCCCGTTGAAAAGGTTGTGAATAAGGGTTGTTTAAGGATGTTGGACGAAACATCCATATTTCCACAGATGAATTATTCAAAACCCAAAGAATCCCGCTCAACACATGGCTATGATGCTCCGCCACGACTTCTGCTTGTGATCAGAGATGCACATATCGTCAGCCACTACGGGACATGCTTAACTGGTTACGGTCAAACAACTGACAAGCAAATCTGTGGTATTGAGCAAAATATTTGCTATAGTCCATCTTTAATACCAAGACAAAACAATGTACTGGGAAAGTTCGTGCCGATTTTTAAAGGAAAGAAAAAGGTCAATAAATACTTGCCATTACATTTTTAATCAACCAAATATGAACCATTTTGTTGCACAATGCGTCTCCATCTTTCCTTTAACTTGAAAATGCCCTTTTCCCATAATTGGGATGGTTTCATAGCAAAGAATTCATCAAGGTATCTTTTTACATCATCCATGGAATTGAATTTTTTACGATTAGCACTATAATGCAGAGACCTGAATAAGAGGAAATCCGAAGAAGCAATATCTGGTGAATATGGAAGGTGGGGTAACACATACCAGCCGAGCTGCAGCAATTTTTGTCTGGTTCCCAAAGCATCAAGTGCCGTAAATGAACTTATCTTCCATTTAAAGGATTACAGAATTAGCACATATAGGAACATAAATCTTCTTCCACGAAAATATAGCTTAAACTATGCTCTAAATGGAGGTGTAGTCAAATCCTATTTCATGCACTCAACCATGTTCTAAAATAAGTCGAAAGATAAGCTACTATAAATCGGCACGAACTTTCCGGACAACCCAATGCATGAAAAACTTCCATTCAGTTAAGACTAGAAGCCACGAGAGCCACTGCCAGGTACTGCATCAGGGCATAGCCACTGCCTGATACTGCATCAGGGCATTAACACTGCCTGGTACCGCATCAGGGCATTTATTATTATTATTATATTATTATTATTATTATTATTATTATTATTATTATTATTATTATTATTATTATGTATTATGAAAGACTCTCGGATAGTTCTTTATTATCGGTTATTCATTATTTGAAAGCAGGCAATAACAAATCACCAAAGGTTCCAAGCGGTGCGTTTTCCTGTGACTCAAAGAAACAATACTCTCCTTAGAATGCGAGCTGTACACAACAATGCAGTCTTCTGGATCACCTCGAGCCTGACAGCAGCTCCAGTATTCTTAATATGCTTTTCAAAGCCCTTATTATTATTACGGCGACGACCTGGCAGAATCGTTAGCACGCCGGGCCAAATGCTTAGCAGCGTATCGTCTGTCTTTACGTTCTGGGCTCAAATTCTGCCGAGGTCGACATTGCCTTTCATCTTTTCGGAGGTCGATGACATAAGTACCAGTTATGCACCGGGGTCGATGTAAAGCGACTAGCCCCCTCCCCAAAAATTTCACGCCTTGAGCTTATTATTATTATTATTGAGTGAGAGAGCAGTGCATGCCATCAAAGTGACACTGGGGTAAAATATACGAAGCCCAATATACCCATCATGACTACCCGTCTGATAAGGGTACACCAGGCACATGCATCATAACCATATGTGCGCGACATGAGGATCTCATATCAAGATAAACAGCACATGACCTCGTAGGTGGGGCCCAGTTAGAATTTTTTTCTGGTCGAGTAACCCATCCTGCTCAAAAGGTCCTGAGTAAGGGTTGTTTAAGGATGTTGAACGAAACACCCATGTTTCCAGAGGCGAATTATTCAAACCCCAAAGAATCCCTCTCAACACATGGCTATGATACTCCCCCACTACTTCTGCTCGTGATCAGAGATGCACATATCATCAGCCACTAAGGGACATGCTCAACTGGTTACGGTCAAACAACTGACAAGCAAATCTGTGATATTGAGCAGAATATCTGCTGTAGCCCATCTTTTATACCAAGACAAAACAATGTACATGATAACACTTCCAATCAGAAGCCATGAGAACCACTGCCTGGTACTGCATCAGGGCATTTATTATTATTATTATTATTATTATTATTATTATTATTATTATTATTATTATTATTATTATTGAGTGAGAGAACAGTGCATGCCATCAAAGTGACACTGGGTTAATATATACGAAGCCCAGTATACCCATCATGACTACCCGTCAGATAAGGGCACACCAGACATATGCATCACAACCATATGTGCGCGCCATGGTGACCTTGCAGATGGGATCCAGTTAGAATTTTTTTCAAGTTGAGAAGCCAATCCCGCTCAAAAAGTCCCTGAATAAGGGTTGTTTAAGGATGTTGATCGAAACACCCATGTTTCGAAAGGTGAATTATCTAAATCCCAAAGAATCCCTCTCAATACATGGTTGTGATGCTCCCCCACGACTTCTGCTTATGATCAGAGATGCACCATATCATCAGCCACTAAGGGACGTACTCAACTGCTTAAAGTCAAACAAATGACAAGCAAATCTGTGGTATGGAGCAGAATATTTGCTGTGGGCCACCTTTTTATACCAAGACAAAACAATGTATATGATAACACTTCCAATGAGTTATGGTCAAAATCAATGAGAGCCAGTGCCTGGCACTGCATTAGGGCATTTAACAGCATCATCATCATCATCATCATCATCATCATCATCATCACCATCATCATTATTATTATTATTATTATTATTATTATTATTATTATTATTATTATTATTATTATCATAGACGTGTCAAAGTATACAATATTATGAGGTTGTTGTCTGAAGGTATTGTGTCTACGGGGGTTTGTACTGTTTGTCAAGTCACAACAAGGACCTCAGACAGACAGTACTTTACGCAATATGTGTGCAATTCCAAGTAATGCCGACTTTTGCAATACATCTAGATGATTGTAGGGTATTTCTAAAATTTTCGGATGTTTTTTTTTTTTTCAGATTGGGTCGTATTGAACCCAATGCTCCGATGACAATAGAGATAACCTTTATGCTTGACTCTCGTACCTGCCACATCTTAGCGATCCCAATTCTCAGGTCGCCATGTGTATCAACCTTTTCTCTTTCTTTCATGATGATACGTTGATCTCCTGGCACTGCCACGTCGATTATTAGGTACTCTTGATAGTCCCTCTTAAAGGTTACTATATCCGGCCTTGGGTGCTCTAACACCTTTTCTGTGTGGAAATCGAAGTCCCAGAGGATTTTTGTCTTCCCCTTTTCGTCCATTATCTTTTCTGGTGTATGCTGGTACCCAGGACCCACAACCTCAAATCCATACTTACGGCATAGTTGCCAATGGAAGTTTTGCGCTACCTTGTCGTGTCTACGCTTGTACTCTTTCTGCGCAAGATTTTCAAAATCACTAACAATGTGAGTCACGCTTTCGACCCTTTTCCCACACATTCTGCAGAGGTCCGATGCACTTTTTCACTGAATTGGTATTCAGTGCCTGGTCCTGGGCAGCGATGATTAGGCTTTCGGTCTTCCTTTTTAGGTTACCCTTATTGACCCACCTCCATGATGCTTCCTGATCTTTTAATTTTTTGGTTTCACGGTGGAACTGACCATGTAATTCTATACGGACGGAGTAGGGTTTCTTCTCTCTCGTTGACTGTTCTTGATCGGAATTCAGGAGCACTCTCAAGTCCATTTTTGTTAACGCCTTCTGCACTAGCAGCATACTGTAGCAGGCCTTGTTTGCTGTTAACCAAATATTCTGCCATATTTCTTCTTTCACTGTTGATGCACTCCTGCATGCTAATCAGCACACGTCCACCTTTACCTCTCTTAATGTAGAGCCTTAGGATGGAGCGCATCATGCATTGTCGTTGTATTTCAGGTAGTGCGATCGAGTTGGTCAATCTCCGCTTGTGTCCATTTCAGGATGGGTGCACTCTAGCGGACTACAGCAATAGCCCATATGTTGATGGCAGTCTCAAGTTTCCTTGAGTTGAGCTTTGATTTTAACTATTTTGAGGCACTTGAAATATACAGTGATTACCTTGTCTTTCATTTCTTTGTGTAAGATATTGTCCAGCTCCGGGATCCCGAGGTACTTGTACCCATCATCATCTGGATCTTCTACGCCCTCTCCGTTTGGCAATTCTATGCCCCTACAATTTACTCTTTATTATTATTATCATTATTATTATTATTATTATTATTATTATTATTATTATTATTATTATTATTATTATTATTATTATTATTGAGTGAGAGAGCAGTGCATGCCATCAAAGTGACACTGGAGTAAAAAATACGAAGCCCAGTATACCCATCATGACTACCTGTCTGATAAGGGTACACTAGGCACGTGCATCACAACCATGTGTGCGCGACATGGTGATCTCATATCAAGATAAACAGTACATGACCTTGCAGGTGGGGCCCAGTTAGAATTTTTTCTAGTCGAGTAGCTCATCCCGCTCAAAAGGTCCCTGAATAAGGGTTGCTTAATGACGTTGAACGAAACACCCATGTTTCCAGAGGCGAATTATTCAAACCCCAAAGAATTCTCTCAACACATGACTATGATGTTCCCCCACTACCTCTGCTCGTGATCAGAGATGCACATATCGTCAGCCACTAAAGGACATGCTCAACTGGTTAAGGTCAAACAACTGACAAGCAAATCTGTGGTATTGAGCAGAATATTTGCTGTAGCCCATGTTTTATACCAAGACAAAACAATGTCCATGATAATACTTCCAATCAGTTAAGATCAGAAGCCACGACAGCCACTGCCAGGTACTGCACCAGGGCATTTTATTATTATTATTATTATTATTATTATTATTATATTATTATTATTATTATTATTATTATCATCATCATCAATCATCATCATCATCATCATCATTCATCATCATCATCATCATCATCATCATCATTATCATTATTATTATTATTATTATTATTATTATTATTATTATTACTTTTTTTTCTTCTTTCAAATTTGCTTCCATTTCTTGCCGAGTGTCTTCCCGACTCCTAGGGCAAAGAAACTCATAGTATACATTGGTAGGCCATTAAACCAAACTCAGTAGTTCGTTCATGTTTTTTTTTTTTTTTTTTAAAGTTAAATTAAAATACATGAGCAGCAACAGTTCTCACATCGACAATGCTCTTCTCAATACGTGTGATGTACCAGTTAAGACAATCTTTTGCACTTCTTGCAGGGATGGTAAGCCAGGGATCATTCTCATATAATTTTCGGTTCCCTTCTTGATCATTCCTAGTGCTCCTACGATCACTGGTATTGTAACCGCCTTGAGATGCCACATTTTCTCAATTTCAATGAGTAGGTCTTTATATTTTCTGAGCTTGTCAAACTCTTTCGCTGAGATATTATGATCACAGGGGATGCTCATGTCGATCAATAAGCAAACTTTATTGTTTTGGTCTTTCACAACAATATCTGGTTTATTGGCCTTGATAGTTCGGTCTGTATGTACTGGAAAGTCCCACAGAATGGTTACATTTTCTCCTTCAGTTACAGCCTCAGGGTGGTGATTATACCACTTGTCGGCAGTTTTGATATTGTAATGCCGACTTATTAGCCAGTGGAGATATTGGCCAACTCTGTCATGTCTTAATTTATACTCCACTGGTGCTAAGACTTTACATCCAGAGATTAGGTGGTCCACTGTTTCAATCATGTCGTTGCAGAATCGGCATTTTGGGTCTGCTCCATTTTTCATCACATTGGCCTGGTAGTTCCGGGTTAATAGGCTTTGATCTTGAGCAGCCAGGATGAAACCTTCGCTCTCTGCTTTTAGCCCTGAGCTCCGTAGCCACTGATGGGTTTGCTTCTGGTCAACATCAGCTTGTTTGCTGCGGGTCACATATTTGCCGTGCAGAGGTTTCTCCTCCCACCTATCAGCCAATTGCTCGTGCGCTTTTTTCATTGCCATCATTTTCACCTTCTTTGCAACAATAGTTACCGTACTTCCCTCGGGTTGTTCAGTTTGGGTATCCTGCACGAGATCAATAGCAAATTTTTTGCTTTCCTTTATGATAGAATGAAGCTTCTTTCGTCTCTCGTGATTTTCCACGAGCTTTAGCATCCAGTCATTCGATATTTCGAGATATTTGGCCAGTCCAATTGTGGTTGTTTTGTAAGCTAGTTCAAATTGGATCAGGCCTCGACCTCCTTGGGCTTTGGGAAGGTAAAGGCGATCTACGTCTGCCTTTGGGTGGTGCATCCTATTACAACTCAGCAGCTTGCGTATTTTTCTATCTATATTCTTTACTTCACTCATATTCCAGTTCAACACATTGTAGCTATAAGTAACAACTGGAACTGCTAAGGAATTTATAGCTAACACCTTGTTACGTGCATTCAGTTCAGATTTCAGGACTGCACGAACTCTCCTATAACATTCCTTCCTGATTTTCTCTTTCATGCTTGCATGCTGAATACCAGAGCCTTCATTTATCCCTAAATATTTGTATGTTTGTTCTTGCTTTATCCCTAAATATTTGTATGTTTGTTCTTGCTTATTATTATTATTATTATTATTATTATTATTATTATTATTATTATTATTATTATTGAATACGTCGCACAGTATCGAACATTGTGATGTTGTAGATTAAAGATACCGTGTTGACCGAGGATTTGTGCTGTCTTTCAAGTTCCAACAAGGACCTCAGACAAACAACACTTTATACAGTATGCATGCAGTTCCAAGTAAAACCGAATTTTGCAATACACCATTGTAGGTTAAATTCTAAAGTGTCCAGATGTTTCTTCACGTTGGGTGGTTTTGATTCAATGCTCCGATGATAACAGAAACATTTACTATTATTATTATTATTTGATAAAAACTCACAGCTTATTTTGCTGAGTATGATTGAAAGTATTAGCTGTCCACAACCAACAGACTAAGGTGACACTTGTTTACTGACCATGCTTCAAGAACCCTGCGAAAAGTTTTTGCAGTTCCAAGCAACGCTGATTATTGAAGATGTTCTACATTTACCTTTGTACCAATCTTTTTGAGCCATGTTGGTAGTTGAGTGCTGATACTTCCAAGTGCGCCAATTACTAGTGATATCACGTCTATTCTCCTCATTGATCACAACCTTCGTATTTCCCACTTCAAATCGTCGCAGTTGCTTTCCACGTTCGAAGCGTTAACCGTCGAAGCGGTATCTTTGTGCGTCGTAGATTTTTTTAAGAATTTTGAAAAACATATTAATACATTAGTGTCTTGAAAAACGAGTTACATGAAAAGCAATAATTTTGCATATATATTTTACTAAATTTTCGACTTAACACGTAGTTCGCTTTTAACTTTTTTTTCTAAATGCATCGATATATTTATATTTTTATAAAGCTTAGCGGCATTTCGTCCGTCTTTTCGTTCTGAGCTCAAATTCCACCGAGGTCGATTTTGCCTTTCATCCTTTCGAGGTCGAAAATTAAGTATCAGTTAAACACTGGGGTCGATGTAATCGACTAGTCCCCTTCCCCAAAATTTCAGGCCTCGTGCCTATAGTAGAAAGGGTTATTATTAGTAGTAGTTGATCCTTAGTGCACCGCAGTCAAACTGATTGACTGTTCTAGACAATGAGGAATAATTTGGCATTTTCATGTCTTTTACAAGTGAATAAATTGAAGTTAATAGAATTCATTCGTGCATTTAATATCAGAGTGAGGTCTTTGTGGATCAAGGCTTCTACAGTAATCTTTCACGCCATGTATGTTGTCTCACGTATTGTCATATTTTATTAACTGTTAAATGGCATGCAAAAAAAAAAAGACACATTTTCAGGGGAAACAACTTTCATTGGAAAATAACGGTCTAATGATAGTTATTTCCCTTATAGAGCTATCTGCAGCTTCGATTACTAATAATTTTTATTTTAAAATATGCAGGTGACAGAGCAGATAAGTTATCTACCTTCCGAAAGGTTACCTGCTATTTGTTGAGCCTTGATAATACTGAGAGATGACATTAACGTAACGGCCAGGCCATCCATTAATCGTATAAAAAAATAATCGCTATAGCTAGATAATAGTTAAAGTTCAAAGACAGAGATAACGTAGAGCGACAATATACTAGAGAAAAAAGACGAAATAAGCGGGTGACAATTACGTAACAATTAATTTTGCTATTAATTAATAAATGTTCTAACTAACCAGAATATAGTAATACGCCCAATATTATTCTAAATAGTATCAATGCAATATTATAAGACATTTAGTTTCGTTCTTTCTCTTGTGAGTTCAAATCATGAAGAAGAGATGGATTTATTTTTCATCTTTACAAACACGATAAAAATAAGCGTGCTACTTAAATTATAATGATTAGATTGACTATATCCTTTCCAACATACTTCTGGAGAAGACGAGTGGGGAGAAAAACTTCCTCACAACTCGACCTCCTACGAAACAATTCCACCCAATCGGTTCAACTTGAAGTGCAATTAATTGACTTCAGCTTGGTTCCTAGTTCTGTAAAAAGTTGCATGAAATAGTTTGTGTGTCTATAATCTATCGAACGTTCAGCCCTATCACATCATGGTGGATATCTTGCTTTGTTTGAGGATTTCCACTATAGATAGCATTACAAGCAGGAAATGTGAGTTCCCAATGCTTAAGTGATTCCCGACTCGGCTATAGGTTATGTTCTTAAGCCCAGGTGGTTTACTTATTATTCGTTTGAATGAGCCATACAACATTGTAGAAAAAAATGCCTTTCAAATTTTCAAGAACTAAAAATAAACATTTTACAGATCCACTCTATGGAGAGATTTCTATAGATGCGAAACTATTCCTATCGGCGTGTAACTGTCCTTCCTTAGATATGCTTTCTAGGGCAGAAGATATATTCTTCCTTGAAAACATCCTTTCTCAGATAGATATCTTTTCAATGATAGCTGTATTTTATCAGACTTTTTTTTTTACTAATATTCATTGAAAAATATTCTTTCTCGGATAGATGCCTTTTTAATGATAGATGTATTTTCTTAGATCTCTCTTAGATGTGCATTCTTGTACTGAAGATATGTCCTTCTTTGAAACGTTGTCAGTTCTTAGATAAACGTTCTTTCTTTGAAAGACGTCCTTTCTGACACATCATTTCTTAAATTAATGTCCTTCCTCACGTAGATTTCCCTTCTAAAATATACATCCTTGCGTGGACAGATATCTATTCTCGGGTGAATGTTCTTTAGATAATCCTTCCTCGGATGGATATCTTTTCGTACATAGATAGCTTTTCAATCATAGTTAATCTACTATAATCGAAAAGTTAATCTACTAAATATTTCTTATCTTCCCGTCGTTAAGCAGAAAAGGTGCAACCCTGCTCTTAATGAGAGGGACTGAAATCAGTTTTGTAAGCAAAGGAAATACTTGTCCATTTTACTGATATACCACTGTTTCTTGTGGCAAATATTACTTATCACTTGATGTATATTTATAGCTAAGTAGTGTGAGGCATTTGTGAAATACAAGTCAAACATACGGCCACGAGCTACAGAATACAAACCGACCTCCTACTGACTCAGACAACTCTATGCACGAGAACTTTTAAAGATATGTGCTACGAATATTGCACTGTATCCTTGACAATTTAATGCTCGTGCCACATAGCTGTGAATAAGATGTTATAATACTGAATGCTATGATGTTGCAGTGTTGATTTCCTCTCTGCCTGTTTGGCATGAAGAATGTAATTGTGAAGAGAAAATGATCCGGTACTCGGTTCAAATCCAGATTTTTAACCATGTTGGCTACACTGCATCGTCCATGCACCTGCCAGAAATAACAGCCAAGTCTCCCTAAAATTACATCTAACTGTCTTAAATTATATCTGGGGAAAATCTGGAGCTAAGCAAAAAGATATGATGGTCACAACTGGAAGGTCTTTAATCAAAAGTCTGCCCAATCAAAACAAAACAATACGGCTACTGGTCCCTCACAATGTCCTTTCCATTACTCTCAAAAAAACATGGGCCTCGCTGCTTCCCTCTATCGTCACCAAACTATCTGATCTCTCTCTCTCTCTCTCTCTCTCTCTCTCTCTCTTTCTTTCTCTTCCCTCTCTTTCTCTCTCTTTAAAAATACGCTACAATTAGTCCCATTAAGTGCACTCTTTCTTCTATCTCTATAAATTCTCAAGAATCCAGCAATCTCTCTCACTTCCAAAAATTTAAAGTTGATTGATTCAACAATGGCGTTGATAGACTTTGGTGCCGCCCTGAAAAGCCCACGATTATACAATGCGTCTCTCCACCCCAACAGAAAAAAAAGCATAACATAATACGTATAAGTCTGCATTAAAAAAAAAAAGCAACCTACGTGAATTGCCGCCTCGACCCATTATAGCCTATGCTACTGGAACTCAGTCATTATCAACCACCTTCAATAATTCTAACCTTTGGTTCTTAATAACCGTTAGTATGATTTGTTACTGACCAGTGAGCCCTCTTGTGCAAGATTCAGTAGGAACAATGGTATTGCCCCTGATGTCCACTGTGTTTGTCACACCAATCTGCTAGTAAAGCTGTCTCTGCATGGTCATCTTTCTTCTCCTTTTTTTCTTTTTGTATTGAAGGCTCCCTGTCAGATCGTGCCATCGCGACATGAGCTGATTAGACTAACTCTAACTCACATTCTATCAGCTATGGTGTTCATCAAAGTTCCGTTTTGTTCCACATACACTTCCTCCTGTACATCAATGACGCATAACATGCTCGTCAATAACATCACACTTCATTTATCCCTAAACTTCCATATCTTAGCGTCATCCACATGAAACTTAAACACCTCACTCCAAACTATTTGTTCGATGTTTTTCTTTAATTTTTTGTGTACCCCTTTTAATATGTATAATGTCGTGTTTTTCACGGAGGGATCGTAGCAAACTCGTGAACTTCCCCGGACAGTACAATGTCTAGAAACGCCATTTCATTGTCAAGACCATTTCTTGTAGACATCTTCCAATGAGGACTGCTCATAGCGTCCATCAGTCACAATCACCCAAGATTCTGCAATAATCACAAAGTCCTGTCCTTCCTTCCTAAGATGTTGGTTCACTGGAAACCCCTGCGTGCACATATATTTCCTGCATCCATAAACTGATGCTAACCATTTCATTGTCATTTCATTGTCAACGCCATTTCTTGTAAACACCTTCTGATGAGGATCGCTACTATCGTCTACTTCAGTAGCGTAAAGACACTAAACAGTCCAGAAGTGCAATCCCTCACCCTAAACAGCCATAACAGCATGCAACTAAAATCACTAAACAGCCATAACAGCAGGCAACTAAAATCGCTCTACAAATATTGTTTCATCATCACCGCGGATCTCGCCTAGTGATCATCCTCCTCATAGCAAAGATTGCATCAAAAAGTGCCCCACATCTTGAGTGTCAGAAAACTTTTTAGCACCAATAGACTAATAATTCTACAAAGTTTGTTTGGGACCCACGATGAGCTACTCTCACAACTGAAACGGTATTCGTCA
>NC_043000.1:89733538-89741195 GCF_006345805.1 Octopus sinensis
TGTTCGTGGCAATGTCGCCTATGGAAAAGTTGTGTTGTAGAAACATTAGAGTTGGTGGGGAAATATTACTGGTGACATGTATACATACGTGGAGGCGCGTGGCTTAGTGGTTAGGGTGTCAGCATCATGATCGTAAGATTGTGGTTTCGATTCCTGGACCGGGCGTTGTTCCAGTTCACTCAGCTGGCAAAAATGAGTAACGCTGCGATGGACTGGCGTCCCGTCGAGCTGGGGAACACATACGCCATTGAAACCGGGAAACCGGGTCCATGAGCCTGGTTAGGCTTTAAAAGGGCGCAATTATTAATTATATGCATACATACATACATACATACATACATACATACATACATACATACATACATACATACATACATACATACATATATACACACTTGCACTTTAAGTTTCCAGCAACTATGGTGATTTTGGAAGTGGTGAGTAACGGATGTTATGTCATACCACCTCACATTTTTTCCTACGGAGTCTTAAAAATTAATGTTGCTGGAGACAGTGGTTAAGCCCTGGGTGCATAAAGTACGCAATGGAAGGCCATACATGTTTCTACAAAACGCAGCGACTTCCCGCAATGTCAACATTAACCCAAGAATAAACGTCTGACAATTTTTATGATCACGCATCATTGCATTTGTGTCTTCCAAACTCGCCAGATTTAAATCCCATGAACAACTATGTTTGGAGCACTGTTAAAAAGCAAACTAATGAACATCCTCATAATACCATAGCTTCACTGAAGACCACCTTCGTTTAGGTGATGTCCGAAATGAAGAACGGGCCATTCAGTGCAGCCATGTCAACGACACCAGTTCCACATTGAAGCTCATCGGAGTTAAAGGTGGATTCATGAAATAGTCTTATAAGAAAGTATACCGAGAACATGCACACAAATTTATTATTTAAAAAATCATAAATGCGCCCTCTTAAAGCCTAGGCAGGCTCATGGGCCCGGTTTCCCAGTTTCTATGGCGCATGTGTTCCCTAGCTGGATGGGATGCCAGTCCATCGCAGCGTTACTCATTTTTGCCAGCTGAGTGGACTGGAGCAACGTGAAATGAAATGTTTTGCACAACGCGTCACCCGGTCCAGGAATCGAAACTACAATCTTACGATCATGACGCTGACACCCTAACCACTAAGCCACGCACCTCTACACTGCTAAGTTACGGTGACATAAATACACCAACACCGATTGCCAATATATATATATATGTGTGTGTGTGTGTGTGTGTGTGTGTGTGTGTGTGAGTATGTATATATATATATGTGTGTGTGTGTGTAACCACTTGGCAATCGGTGTTAGTGTATTTATGTCACCGTAACTTAGCAGTTCGGCAAAAAAGACCGATTGAATAAATACCAAAATACCAGGCTTAGCTAAGAAATAAAGTAGTGGGGTCGATTTATTTGTCTAGAAACTCTTCAATCGGTGTCCCAGCATGGCTGTAGTCTAAACCAAGTAAAAGAAAGATTTTATATATATTAAACTATATTCTCTCTTAGTTTACAACCGTTCACCTTTACCATTCTTCACTAGTTATTTCTACTCTCCACTCTATGCGCCCCTATTTCTTTAGATGAAGGACTAACGTCTGAAGGTTATAAAACTTTCTGTTTCTAATAAAGCATGAAGCCAATACTGTATTTGTCAAACTTTGTTCTTCCTGTGTTGTCCTCGCACTTTCCATACAGAGTGCAAGCGGTATCTGAGGACATATGTGGTAATTTAATAAAACAATTCTAATCTAAAAAGAAAAACCCAACAATTAAAACAAATGCATTTCAATATAAATGTGTGTGTAGAGGCGCGTGGCTTAGTGGTTAGGGTGTCAGCGTCATGATCGTAAGATTGTAGTTTCGATTCCTGGACCGGGTGACGCGTTGTGCAAAACATTTCATTTCACGTTGCTCCAGTCCACTCAGCTGGCAAAAATGAGTAACGCTGCGATGGACTGGCATCCCATCCAGCTGGGGAACACATGCGCCATATATATATATATATATATATATATATATATATATATATATATATATATATATATATATATATATATATATAGATATATCTATTATATATATATATATATACGCGTGTATGTATGTATGTAAATATAATATGTGACAATTATTCGGTAGCCATGATAAATCTCCGAGTTTCGGATGTCGGGGCGGAAACCCACGCCGCATCTCTTCAGTTATCCGGCCATCGAAAAAATGCTACTGAATAATTAATTGTCACATATTATATTTACAGATAAATTCCTCTATTTACATAATATCGAGGTTTCTTTCATTCTTTTGTTGTCTTACCATTTCTATCAATATATGTATATATATATACTGCTGTGTCTGGGGAGAGACATTCTCTTTTAGTGTCTTATAATTTAACACACTCTCCGGTAAAATTTCCACTCATTTCCTTCTATATTTTTCTAAAATTTTCGTTGCGACTTGCAACCTTTTCAATAGTTCTTGGAAATTTGGAAATTTCACTGGTGAGTGTGTCAAATTATGAGATACTAAAAGAGAATGACTCCCCAGACACAACAGAATATGCTTCAGCACACGAACTCACATACAGAATCTTGCAAACCAATATATATATATATACTATATATCTATATATATATATATATATATTATATATATACAAACATACATACATACATATATGAATCTCGACTCAACAGAAGCGATGAATTGGGGACTTAATACAGATGTAGAGTATTCTGTAATACATTCCAGTACTCAGAGTTGCTCGTTTCCGATTATCAAATGATAAACCGAGCCTGGTTCTTCTTTTGAACACTCACTGTCTAAATATTTTTTGAAATATGAAATGAAAGTCTGAAGTAAACGCTATCCTTTTATTTAAAAATCTTTGTGAACTACACATACGAAAAAAGCTGCTTCAAGTTTACGCTTTTGATTTCATTTCTAAGGTCTCCTGACAATATTACTATAAACATTATAAATGCCATACAAACTAAGTCATGAAATTGTGTCGCTGTTCAAGCAATATATATATATATATATATAATGGCATAATAAAACGAATGGTTTACACCTGATAGCTTACTGGTAAAGCACGGTCACTTTCAGAGTGATAGTTAGGTAAATAACAAATGAAAGACAAGATAGGATATACAAACATATCTGTTAACGGTTTTTTTCAATACTTTTCTCGCTGGATTAAGTGTTCGCTTCTCTTTTTGTCTTTTGCCGTCTGGCTGTTTTTCTCTCTACAAAACGGAAAGTTGCATTATGGAACGGTCATTTCAACGAGTTTTTTAAAATTTGTTTATCACCTACGAGATACGTCTGCATCACCGGATACTCCTGAACTAGTTTTCGTGTGTCCCACAAGAGAAGTCGATGCTAGATGTGTCGAAACAATTGTTGTGATTAATAATATATTCTCGTATATTCCATCTTCTGTCTTTCATTTGTTTTATATATATATATATATATGTGTGTGTGTGTGTGTGTGTGTGTGTGTGTGTGTGTGTGTGTGTGTGTGTGTGTATACCATTGAGTGGACAAACGAAAGAAGGTCACTCAACACATATATTTGGAGTTACATGTATGGATCGTAACGCCTTGATTCAAATTCGTTGGTACTCTGAGTTTCGCGTTTGAAACCCGTTCCCAGTGTTACTGTTTCGTCTGTTATGTATAATATGGACAATGTGGGTCATGTTAATTTGTTAGTATAGTACATCGCTCAGAGAGACATGTAGGAGTAGTAATCAGCGTGAGACGAAGTTGCTTTATAGCCCAGGTCATTCAAAACAGCCGTCGTTCACTTGCCATTTTCATGGAAAAGAAATTATTCTTTCCGATTGATGCAAGCGTTGCAGTACTTGGTGCAGTCTGTTGATTTCTTGACAATACTTCTCTTCTCTGATAGTTTCGCCGTCAATCAAGAAATAATAACAAGTGGCCCCAGTTGGCAACAACCAAATTATTAACTTAACCTTTTTCAGATGCCGTTTGGGTTTGAGAAAGTATTTTTGATGGTTCATCTGAATTCAGCAACACCACGGAATACCCTCGATTGTTGTATAGATTCCAATTTTCATCACATGTCACATGCGATCAAGAAGAGGATTTGTTTCTTGTGCGGAACGTGCTTACATCAGATTTCATAACGGTGAATTGTGATTTTTTTTTTCTTTCTTCACTTTCTTTGGAGGTGGAAGTTGTTCAGCTGTACCCTTCCGTCGTCGTCATCGGCTGAGGCGGCAGTGATGGTCGTGGTTGTGCTGGTGGTGTTGATGGTGCTGGTAGTGGTGGTGACGGTGACGACCAGGGACGTTCGGCAAAGAGCACACTCGGCGGAACCTTGCGGGTTGAAAACCCGGAAAGGTGAATGCACTACCGCCATGCGGCGGTTCACGAGGGCATCTGCTACGTGATGGTGAAGCGGTATGATGTTAGTGGGGGTTGTGGTGATGGTTGTACCGGTGGTGCTGTTAATGGTGGTGGCGGTTACCTAGAACACTCGGTGAAGAGCACCCTCGACAGAACCTTGCGAGTCGAAAAACCGAGAGGTGCCTTCACTACCGCAACGCTACAGTGCGCGACGACACCTGCTCACGATGGTAAAGGTAATATGACGGTGGCGGCAGCGGCGGTGATGGTGGCGGTGGAAGTGACAGTGGTGGTGGTGGCGACTGCGGTGGCGATTGCGGCGGCGGCGGTGGCGATTGCGGCGGCGGCGGTGGCGATTGCGGCGGCGGCGGCGGCGGCGGCGGCGGTGGTGGTGACGGCAATGGTGGTGGTGACAGTGGTGTTGGCAATAATGGCGGAGGTGACGGTGGTGGTGGTAGTGGTGGTGTGTGTGTGGAGAAGGGGAGGATTAGCCCTTGGTTACCTATAATTAGTAATCAGACTTATACTTCAGCATGACCATTCCGACTCTATTAATACTAGAACTACATTAGATAATGTCCTGTCTTGTATAGCGTTCGATTTAAGAGAGATTTGACTGCTATTTCAAGCAGGAGGATTGCGCACGTAAATGTCCTCTCGTCGCCTCATGGCGGAGGCGGGAACGATAATAGAGATGGCAGCGATGCTGGCGATGGTGGTATAGCTTAGCATAGTGGTGATTGTGCTAGAATTTATCGTGGTGATGATGGTGTTAGCAACAATAGCAATAACAAGAGCGAGAGCAGCAGCAGCAGCAGTATCAGTAGTAGTAGTAGTAGTAGTAGTAGTAGTAGTAGTAGTAGTAGTAGTAGTAGTAGTAGTTAGTCTAATTCAGCTCGGTTGTCAACACACGCCCATCGCAATGGAAGACAGCAAAACGTAAACAAACAATGAAACAGCTTTTTTACAAAAATTTTTCCAGTTCAACACGGGACGACTGAAGTAAACGCACGCGCCCGCACACACACACATGTGCGCGCGCACTCACAAACACACACACGCATACGCATACCACACACACACAGCTACAATAAAAGCAATTTTACGTTTATCTGATGGGTTATTCTATACTTTAATAGAGTACAAAATTATTTCTTTAGACAGGAATGTTGTTGACAGTGACTACAAAGTTTCGGCCTGCTAGCCATCGCGGCTGGACATGGATATATATATATAAATTTAAATATATATATATATATATATATATATATATATATATATATAACTTAGAAGTAACTTAGAAAGGTTTGGCCAGTATTGGCCCAGGCCATGTCTAACTTAATAGCACCACCTATATATATGTATATATATATATATATATATATATATATATATATATTATATATATATTATATATATGTATGTATATGTATATGTAAAAAAATACAAACTGAGACAAGAACGCAAAACATTAGAAGACGATACAAAAAAAACGGACGGGACGGGACATTCGAAGCCTTCAATCTTCAGTCAAGAACCGGATCATCCTCGCAATTTCGGCTGATTAATCTTATATATATATATAAACACACACACACACACATATATATATACATATATATATGTATATATGCAAACAAGTATTTATATATATATGTATGCATGTATGCATGTATGTTGTATACACACACACACACACAAAGAAAGGCTGTTTGGTAAGAAGCTTGCTTTAAAACCACATGGTTCCGAGTTCAGTCCCACTGCGTCACAACTTGGGCAGGTGTCTTTTTCTATAGCCTCGGGCTGACCAAAGCGTTGTGAGTGGAACTGATAGAAGGAACCTGAAAGAAGCCCGTCGTGTGTGTATATATATGTGTGTGTGTGTCGTGTGTGTGTGTGTGTGTGTGTGTGTGTGTGTGTGTGGTCTTTGTGTCTATGTTTGTTCCCCCACCACTTGTTTGACAACCGATGCTGGTGTGTCTACGTCCCCGTAACATAGCGGTTCGACTGAAGGGCCCGATAGAATAAGTACTAAACTGACAAGGAATAAGTCCTTGGGTCGATTTCTTCGACTAAAATCCTTCAAAGCAGTGTTCCAGAATGGCTACAGCTAAATGACTGTAGCAAGCAAAATAATAAACGAATACACACACACACACACACCACACACACACACACACTAGCACACATTTATTTGCAAACATATACGCGCAATTTGTGTCGCTGCTCGTGTTTATATTTTGGTGTTCATACTCCCCTCCACACACCCCTCACACACACCTCCATCACACTGTATCTGTCGCCCATGTGTTTTTGATATCATGTGATCGTCTCCGTGTACATACGTATGTGTGTGTACACGTACGTGTGTATGTATATATTCGTATGTACGTACGCGTGTGTATACGTTCCTTAGTATGCGTATTCCTCTATCAAAAAACCCTATTATGGTATATAACCCCTATTATGGTAAAAAGGGAGGAGTAAAGTGCAATATCCCGCGCTTTGTTTGAGTGCATGTCTGAGAATGTCTGCTTGTCTTTCCGTCCGTCTGTTTGTCTGCCAGTCTGTCAGTCTGTCAGTCTGTCTGTCTGTCTGTTTGTTTGCGTATTTGTCTACCTGTTTGGCTGTCTGTCTATCTGCTCGTCTCTGAACGGATAAATGGGTGATTGGATGGTTAAATGTTTATTCGTATATGTATGTATGTATGCACGCATACATCTATGTATATATGTTTCGTATGCGCATATGTCTATGTATGTATGTTTGTATTCCAGTACATTGATATGTATGGGTGTATTTATGTATGTATGTATGTATGTATGTATGTATGTATGTATGTATGTATGTAACGACTTTTCTAGAGAACTGTGTGCATGTGACTTATAATGTTAAGCATTAGTTGAAAACACACGCAACGTCGTAATAAAGAAATGAGGAGAGAGTGAGAGAGAGAGAGAAGGTGGATGAGGGATGGAAAATGTTAGAGAGGGAGAGAAAGGTGAGGAAGAGAGAAAGAGGAGGAAGAGAGAAAGACAGTTACAGAGGGAGTACACTTGTCACCAGCTTACTACTTTTGCAGAGAAAATATGATATACATAAATATATATATATACACAGATATACATATACATGTGTGTGTGTGTGTGTGTCTGTGTCTGTGTGTTTGGGTGTGGGTGTGCGCGCGCACACTCACACAAACGCACACACACACACACACACATACACACACACATGTACAAATACAAACAAACGAAATGTGTAT
>NC_043000.1:89741295-89763795 GCF_006345805.1 Octopus sinensis
AAAGAGGTGTCGAAAATGCTCGTTTTCTTAACTTGACATTCCATTTTAATGATCTGAAAATATACAAAAATTAACTAAAATTAACTAGAAAAAAATCAAAATAGATTCCAAGATTTAAAAACGCAATAAAATTCCAAAATTTAAAAAAACGGCGGGAGCTTAGTAGCCAACCCAATATATATGTTTGCATATATATATACTCTTTTACTCTTTTACTTGTTTCAGTCATTTGACTGCGGCCATGCTGGAGCACTGCCTTTAATCGAGCAACTCGACCCCGGGACTTATTCTTTTGTAAACCCAGTACTTATTCTATCTATCTCTTTTGCCGAACCGCTAAGTAACGGAGACATAAACACACCAGCATCGGTTGTCAAGCAATGCTAGGGGGACAAACACAGACACACAAACACACACACACGCATATATATATATACATATATACGACGGGCTTCTTTCAGTTTCCGTCTACCAAATCCACTCACAAGGCTTTGGTCGGCCCGAGGCTATAGTAGAAGACACTTGCCCAAAGTTCCACGCAGTGGGACTGAACCCGGAACCATGTGGTTGGTAAACAAGCTACTTACCACACAGCCACTAAATATCGTGGCACTCCGTCGGTTACGACGACGAGGGTTCCAGTTGATCCGATCAACGGAACAGCGTGCTCGTGAAATTAACGTGCAAGTGGCTGACCATTCCACAGACACGTATATCCTTATCGTAGTTCTCGGGGAGATTCAGCGTAACGGTATGACCCTTTGAAATACAAGTACAACAGAAACAGGAAGAATGACTGAGAGAAAGTTGTGGTGAAAGAAAAAGGCAGGGTTCTATAATGTCCCCTGCGGAGCCTCGTGGAGCTTTATATGTGTTTTCGTTCAATAAACACTCACAACACCCGGTCTGGGAAACGAAACCACGATCCTAAGCCCGCGAGTTCACTTCCCTAACTACTGGGTCATTACGCCTCCACATGTGTGTGTGTGTATGTGTGTGTATCTATATTATATACACACCTACATTTACACACAACAGTCATCTGGTCTGGTATTAGCAAAACTCTGAATTCCACATGTACACAAATTGTAGAAACGTTAAATAATTTACTCAAAGTACATTTTCTACTATTCCTCATTTCTTTATATTTCTGCTCGTGTGTAAAAAATAATAACTGTTTCAAATTTTGCCACAAGGACAGCAGTTTTGGGGAAGGGAAGCGTCGATTACATTTACCCCAGTGCTCAAATGGTACTTATTTTATCGACTCCGAAAGGATGAAAGGTAAAGTCGACCTCGGCGGAATTTGAACTCAAAACGTAGCAACGGGCGAAATATAGCAACAACAACAACAACAACAATGATAATAATAATAATAATATCAATAATAACAACAACAACAACAACAACAACAACAATAACAATAATAATAATAATAATAATAATAATAATAAAATAATAATAATAATAATATTCTATAATTAGGAAACTGGTTATTAATTAGGGGGAATCGTGTAACCTTTACTAAAAGAAAGCAATTATTGAAATCTGCAATGTCAAGTAAACTTTTATAAATTCCCATGTTATTATATCTTTATCAAAATAAAGTTTCAATATTCTTTCATTATTGAAGATTCACATTCACGCTTCAGTCACAAAACATTTTTATTCATTGCAACGTAAGTCTCTCTCTCACACACACACACACTCACTCCCCCTCTCTCTTTATCTCTCTCTCTATCTCCCACCCTCTTACTTTCTTCTGCCTCTGTTCAGTTGTGGTCAGCTGAACGTTGAACTATCTAGAGTTTGGAAGAAATCTACTGTAAAACTATTGGCTGAGAGAAATGGAAAGAGTATATTTACTGATAATTATGTTTACAAGGAGATTTTATTTTCTACTCTTCCACAATTCTTTATATTTCTGCTCGGCACATAACAAAGAAATGCAAGACGAATTGTGAATGCAAGAATACGATATTTAAAAGTAACTTATATTGCATACACGAGTGAGTACAAATTAGCCGAGCGTGTGGATTCAACGTAGCAGAAAAGTGGTCCAAACACAAGCCCGAGGCTGTGTTAGAGAATAAAAAGTAGAGGATTTTATGGGATTTCCCCATAAAGACTGACCGCGACTGTGTGACAAGATGCTTGCTTTCCAGCCACCTGGTACTGGGTTCAGTCCCACAGCGTGGCACTTTGAGCAAATGTCTTCTACAATAGCCTCGAGCCGAACAAAGCTTTGTGAGTGCATTTGGTGGATGGAAACTGATAGAAGCCTGTCGTGTGTGTGTGCGTGCGCGCGTCCTCCATCACCACTTAACAACTGGAGTTAGTGCGTTTATTTCCTCGAAACTTAACGGTTCGACAAAAGATATTCATTGGACTAAAAAAGTTCTTCAAGGTGATGTCTCAGCGTGGCTGTATTTTAATGACTGAAACAAGTTTAAAAAACGATTAAAGATATTACTGAAGCAAGAAAACCAGATATAATCATAGAATACAGAAGATCATAGATTTTGCAATACCACATGATAATTGAGTAGACACTTCGGAAATTGAGGTAAAATGAAGAAATATCGGAGCCTAGCCAGAGAGATAAAGATTGTGAAAGAGTAAGGTGACAGGTATTCTGGTGGTAATTGTTGCACTTAGGCAGAACACACAAATTATTACCTTAAGAGCCTGAATGATATAGGGATTGAGACTTGAATTGTCGACCTATAGAAAAGTACAGCAGTGTATTATGCACGAATCCTATAAAAAAACAAAAGTTTCAGTAGACGTGTTGTTAATGAAACTCAAAACAACATTTCTGCTAATATAGCAAGTAATTAGGAGGTGCAGGAGGTGGGGAGGAGGACGTGGAAGAGGAAAGGGAGAGGAGGAGGAAGAGGTGGAAGAAGAGGAGGAAGGTGAGGAAGAGGAAGGTGAGAGGAGTAAGGTGAGGAGGAGGAGGAGGAGGAGGAGGAAGGTGAAGTGGAGGAAGATGAGAATGAGGATGAGGAATGTGGGGAGGTGGAAGGTGAGGAAGAGAAAGTTGAGAAGGAAGGTAACGGGGAGGACGCTGAGGAGGAGGAGGAGGAAGGTGAGGAGGAGGAGGAGGAGGAGGAAGGTGAGGAGGAGGAAGGTGAGGAGGAGGAAGAGGAGGAGAAGGAAGATGAGGAGGAGGAAGATGAGGAGGAGGAAGGTTAGGAAGAGGAAAGTGAGGAGGAGAAGGAAGGTGACCAGGACGAGGAAGGTGACGAGGAAGGTGACGAGGAGCAAGATGAGGAGGAGAAGGAAGGTGAAGCGGAGGATGAGGAGGTGGAGAAGGAGGAAGAGGGTGAGGCGGCGGAGAAGGAAAAAGAGTAGAAAGAAGAGAATGTGAGGAGGAAGGGTAAGAGGAAGAGGAGGAAGTTGTGGAAGCGAAGGAGGCGAGGTGGAGGAGCTGGAAGAGAAGGAAGCAAAAGTGGAGGAAGACAGAAGAGAAAAGGAAGTAAGAGGAGAAGAAAAGAAACGAAAAGAAAAATTATAATGAGGAAGAGTGAGTGAAAAAGAACGAGAAGAACAGAAGAGGAGGAGGTGATGGAGGTGGAGGTGGAGGTAAAGGTGAAAGGGAGAAGGGTAGAAAGGAGGAGGATGGGAGGAGGGAAGGAAAAAGAGGAGGAGGCGAAGGAAGGGGGGAGAAGGAAGGAGAGAAGGAAGGGGGAGGAAAAGGAAGGGGAGGAGAAGGAAAGGGGGAGAAGGAAGATGAGAAGGAAGGGCTGAAGGAAGTGGAGGAGGAGGTGGAAGGAGGAGGGGGAGTGGGAGAAGAAGGAGGAGGAGAAGGAGGAGAAAAAGGAAGAAGGGGAGTTGAAGAAGGAGGTGGAAGAAGACGAGAAACAGGAGGAAGGGAGGAAAGGAAGGAGGAGGAGCAGGAAAGGGGTAGAAGGAGTGAAGGAGGGGGAGGAGGTAGGAGGGTGTGTACGTAGGAGGGAGGGAGGAGAGGTGGGAGGGGAGGAGGTAGGAGGGTGTGTAGGTAGGAGGGAGGGAGGAGAGGTGGGAGGAGGAGAAGGAGAAGAAAGAGGAAGGGTGTGGTGAAGAAGAGGGAGAAGAGCAGAGGAGGAGGTGGAGGTGGAGGTAGATGTGAAGGTGAAAGGGAGAAGGGTGGAAAGGAGGAAGAGGGAAGGAGGGGAGGAGGGCAGGCGAGGAGAAGGAGGGGTGGAGAAGGCATTTTGCCATTCATTTTCAGGAGATTATACACATAATTAGATGTATTTCCTGTTTTTGGCAAAGAGCTATTCTACCTGTGGTCAGCCACTTTGGGATTTGCAGCCCGTTGCTGATCATTTTATCCATTTGCGTGGTTATTTTTCTGTGTAGAACTGGGCATTTCCAGTTTGGGATCTTTATTGTTTGTTTGGTTACCATTTAAGTCGTTATTCTGATATTACTCTGTTTCACTTCATATTTTTCCGATTTTAATTCCTTCAGCCATTTAGCATCTTTATGATTTGTTCCATTATCCCAGATGTTACCTCAAAATCTTTTACTTTCTTCAGCGTCTGGTCTCTCACTGCAGTTAACACTTCCATTCAGCTGTTGCTAAACCATTTTCTGGTCTTGTTGGAACAATCCGTTGATTTTATATTGTTCAATTCTTTGGTCATATCTTTTGATCTTTGTCACTTTAGTCAGCAATCTTTGTTTCAGTTCTTCAAGAACTACATTTAGCCACTTTTTCTTTATCCTATATCTATGTTCTAGTTTCTGGTATTTCTCCTCCCTCTTGATTTCATCTTTTTTTCTTCTTTACAAGATGATAATATGTTTCCGTAGTTCGTTCATTGATCGCTTTATTCTTCTTTTCCACCAAGGTTCTTTTCCTTCATTCCCATATTTACGGTTTGGTTCGAGACCTACTTTATTTTCTATATAGATGATGCAGGCTTTAATCATTCTACTCTTTCCGGTTATATTGTCTTGATTTCTTTCAGCATGTCACTCACCTTAAGGGTCCACCCCATGAGCAAATTTCTGTCTATTTCCTTGTTAATTGTCATTATTATTATTATTATTATTATTATTATTATTATTATTATTATTATTATTATTATTATTGAGTGAGAGAGCAGTTCATGCCATCAAAGTGACACTGGGGTAAAATATACGAAGCCCAATTACCCATCATGACTACCCGTCTGATAAAGGTACACCAGGCACATGCATCACAACCATATGTGCGCGACATGGTGATCTCATATCAAGATAAACAACACATGACCTTGCAGGTGGGGCCCAGTTAGAATTTTCTTCAGGTTGAGAGTAGCCCATCCTGCTCAAAAGGTCCCAGAATAAGGGTTGTTTAAGGATGTTGAAAGAACCAGCCATGTTTCCAGAGGTGAACCATTCAAACTCCAAAGAATCCCTCTCAACACATGGCCATGATACTCCCCCCTACTTCTGCTCGTGATCAGAGATGCACATATCGTCAGCCACTAAGGGACATGCTCAACTGGTTAAGGTCCAACACTGACAAGCAAACTGTGGTATTGAGCAGATATTTGCTTGTAGCCCATCTTTTATACCAAGACAAAACAATGTAATGATAACACTTCCAGTCAGTTAAGATCAGAAGCCATGAGAGCCCTGCTGGTACTGCATCAGGGCATTATTATTATTATTATTATTATTATTAGTATTATTATCATTATTATTATTATTATTATTATTATTATTATTATTATTATTATTATTATATTATTATTATTATTTTCCTTCTTCAAATTTTCTTCCGTTTCTCGCCGAGTGTTTTCCGTACACCTAGGGCAGAGAAGCTCATTGTATGCATTCCCAGATTACACATGCAAATTCACAGGTAAAATATGTATTTAAAAAATCAATAAATAAATAAATTCATGAATAGATGTTGTTTTCACAGCGATAATGCTCTTCTCAGTACAAGAGTCGTTCCAGTTAACACGATTTTTTTAACTTCCTGTAGGGATGGTAAGCCTGGTATCATTTTCAAATAGGTTTCAGTACCTTTTTTTATCATTCCTAGAGACCTACAATCACTGGTATTGTAGTCACCTTAAGATGCCAATTTTTTTCAATTTCTATTAGCAAGTCTTTATATTTACTGATCTTGTAAAATTCTTTCGCCGCTATATTGTGATCACAAGGAATACTCATGTCCTAATTATTATTACTATTATTATTATTATTATTATTATTATTATTATTATATTATTTTATTATTTATTATTATTATCTATTATTATTATATTATTATTTATATTGAGGAGAGAGCAATTCATTGCCACAAAGTGCACTGAGCAGAATATTTGCTTATAGCCCATCTTTTATACCAAGACAAGCTATGTACATGATAACCTTCCAATCAGTTAAGATCAAAAACCATGACGTCATGCCTGGTTCGGCATCAGGGTATTATTATTATTATTATATTATTATTATTATTATTATTTATTATTATTCAGTAGTTTTATTTTTATAGCGTGCTTTCACTTCACTACCGAGCGCAGCTCTGTGTGCCTTGGGTATGTGCTGTGATTTGTTGTGATGCTCTGATGGTTATTGTATGGAAAGTGTTCTGCGTAGGATGTGTGCAGTGCCTAGTAGTGCAATTTTCTGTATGTTATATGTGTTTGTAAGTCCTGGTGTTTTTGTTATGTATTTGTCTATCATGCCTAATGCACCTACTATGATAGGAATTGTTTCTGTTTTCAGGTTCCACATTCTAGTTACCTCTATTTCCAGGTCTTTGTATTTTGAGAGTTTCTCCATTTCTTTTAGAGACACGTTGTCATCTGCCGGTATTGATACATCAATTAGAAAGCATTTTTTTTCTTCATGATCTCTGACAACTATATCTGGTCTGTTGGCCTTAATTTCTCTATCTGTGTGTATCGGCATATCCCAGAGTATGGTTGCTTTCTCGTTTTCTGTGACCTTTTCTGGTGTGTGCCTATACCATCTTTTTTCTGTTGTTATTCCATAATGTTGGCATAGCTTCCAATGTATGTAGGTTCCAACTGTCATGTCTGTGAATATTCCTTCTTAGCCAGGACTGGGCAGCTAGAGATAATATGATTATTGTTTCTTGTCCATCTCCACATATTCTGCAGTTACTTGTAATATTTCTTTTCATTACATGTTTTTGGTAATTTCTGGGGGGGCTTTGGTCTTGTGCTGCAATTAAAAATCCCTCTGTTTCTGCTTTGAGTCCTGAGCTTCTCAACCATTGCTGGGATTTTTCTTTGTCTATTTCTTTTGCGTTTAGTTTAGTGCAGTATTTACCATGAAGGGGTTTTCTTGCCATCGTTTTATCATGGCTCGTTGCTGTTCTATTTTTAGTTTGGATTTCATTTGTTTTATAGCTTTTGTTGTTTCTTCATCATCTTCTTCTTCTTCTTTGTGTTTATTAGGTGGTATGATTTCTTGTTTGTATTTGTCAGCTTCCTTAAATACTGAGAACAGTTTTTTGTTTTGCTCGTGTTTTGCTGCTATCTGGATCAGTTTTCTTCCTTCTGAAGTAGGTATTTTTGCAGTCCTATGGTGGTTATTTTATAGTAGTTTTCCAGCTGTATAAGGCCTCTACCACCTTCTATACGTTGTATATATAGTCTTTCTATGTCAGATTTTGGGTGATGCATCCTAGATCCTGTCAGTATTTTTCTTGTTTTCCTATCTATTTTGGACAGTTCATTTCGTGTCCAGTTAAGGATATTGTAGCTGTAACTTATAACTGGGACAGCTAAAGTGTTGATACCTATTATCTTGTTTTTAGCATTGAGCTCTGTTTTTAGTATTGATCTAACTCGTCTATAATATTCTTTTTTTATTTTCTCTTTCATTTGTGTGTTGTGTCTTATCTAGTTCATGGATTCCTAAGTATTTGTAAGTTTGGCTTGGTCTAATTCTTTTATTTCATTGGTTTTATCTAGTGTGATGTTGTTACTCTTAACTAGTTTTCCTCTTTTCATGGTTACTTTGGCGCATTTTTCTAATCCAAATTTCATATCTATTTCTTTGGTAAATCCATGAACTGTCTTAATAGTGTTTCCAGCTGTTTGTCATTTGCAGCGTATAGTTTTAGGTCATCCATATATAAAAGGTGGCTGATCGTTTTGCCGTAACATTTATATCCGCATCCAGTTCTATTTAGCATATCAGATAGAGGTGACAGTGCCAAGCAGAAAGGAGTGGAGAGAGCGTGTCTCCCTGGAATATTCCTCTTCTAATGGGGATATGTCTTTGGTTTTCATGAGTCCCTCTTTTGTTTGGAGGTGTAGGACTGTTTGCCATTTATTCATAGAGTGCTCTATGAATTTTATGATTGTTGGTGCTACTTTGTTAATGGCTAGTGTTTCGAGGATCCATGTGTGGGGGATGCTATCAAACGCCTTTTTGTAGTCAATCCAGGCCATACTGAGGCCTTTCTTCTTTCTGTGGCTGTCTTCAGTTACGGCTTTATTAATCATTAGTTGATCTTTACAGCCATATGAGCCCTTGCGGCATCCTTTCTGCTCTTCTGGGAACAGTTGTTTTCGTCCAGGTGCTTGTTCAGCCTTTGCGATATCACTGCAGTAAATGCCTTGAACATAGTAGGGAGGCAGGTTATTGGTCTGTAGTTTCTGGTTTTTTTGTTTCATTTGATTTGGGAATTAAGATGGTTTTCCCCTTCGTGAGCCATTCAGGCATTGTCTCTGGCTCTGCTAGTATGCTGTTAAAGTTTTCAGCCAGCTTTTTGTGCATTCCTGTTAGATATTTCAACCAGAAGTTGGGGATCTTGTCATGCCCAGGTGCCTTCCAGTTGCTTAGTTTTTGCAGTGCCTGGGTGACCTCTTCAGTTGTTATGGGGGTCCAAAGTTGTTCAGATGCCGAGTTTGTTATTTTCATACTCCTTTTTTTTGGCTGTTCGTTCGCCGACCATATTTCTTTCCAGAATTCTTCCAATTCTTCTGCCGTTGGTGCTGCAGTGACTTCTATTTTATTTTTGCCCAGTTCTTGGTAGAACTTTTTGGGTCGGAGTTGAACTTTTTGTTCTGTTCAAAGAAGCGTTGGCGTTTCTCGTACCGGCGGATCCTTTGAGCTTTGGCAAGGATATCTTGCTTCAGCTTTTCTTTTATCTCCGGCAAATCTTTTTCTGTGATGTTATATTGCGGAGCATTTTTGTTCTCTTTTTGTTGCTCAGTAGCGTGCTTGTTTGCTGATTTCATTAAGAATCGACAGGTCTTTTCTAATTTTTTTTATTTTGTTTTGGATGTTATTATCCACAGGGTTTGTTTGGGTGGTGGTACTCCTGTTTGGGCGGGTTTGGGTGAGTATCCAGCTTCTTTTGTGGCTGCAGTGGCTGCTGCGTATATCAAGTCATTTAGTTCAGTGATATCACATTTTTTTGTTTCAGTGGCTAGTTCAGTGACGGCTAGGTTTATGTTGTTTATAATTGGTGTTGTTATTGCGTTTATTTTATTTGGGAGGTATGGTCGGTGGTCCATTTTGAGCTCTGTGGTTTTTAGTTCTTTGATTATTTTATTTTTTATATTATCATAATCATTAGGCTCCCCTTCATGTTTACATAGTTTGTTGGGAATGTTGCGTTTGTCTTCGTGTTTTACAGTTTCAGTGTTTATATTATTGGGCATTGTTGTGTGGCTTTTATCTACATTTTCTTGGTGTATTTTTTCTTTTAAATGTTCTATTTCTATTCTGATATTTTTGGCTTTGAGAATGTATCTTCGTACGTTAGCTAATTTATTAGGGTTCATTGCTGTATCCAAGTCTATATCTCTATTATTTTCCTTCCATATTTTATATGTATGTGTTGTTGTATTTTCATTTTGTGGGTAGAGCATTGCTGTGAAGTATGCGTGTAAGATAGAAATGTATTCCTCACGTGTCCATTTACGTCTTTTGGGTTTTAATTGGGGACATGAGGTACACGTCCGGCCCATTATTTTGACGGTCGTCATTTTCGTAGGGTACCGGTCCGTTTATTTCTGTTGTCACATTATTTCGCACGTGTAGTTTTTCGTACATTTTTTGTTGTAGGTTTAATGTAACGTACCGCTCGATTGTTATTCTTGGGTTGAATAGTATCGGTGGCATTTAATTTCTTCGTAGTTCCTTTGTACATGGTGTTTGAGGTCGGGGATGATCGTGTTGTTCCACGCATGTTTACATGTGTGTGTGTTAGAGTGGAGATAATATCGAGTCAAAATACATTATTTCGTTTCGAAAATAGTAATAAATTTCAATTCGTATTACTTACTCGGATATAGTCCATTCTTGTTAGTAAATCTTTGGCTCCATAGGGGGGTCTTGTTTTCGATGTTTGTGGATAGATTTCGAAGCTCTGTATTTTCCTTCTTACATCTTAAACGTCCCCGTGTCTTCTCTCTTAAACGTGCCGGTGTTTCCTTCTTATTATTACTTTATTATTATTATTATTTTATATTATTATATTATTATTATTATTATTATTATTATTATTATTATATTATATTATCATATTCATTATTATTATTATTATTATTATTATTATTATTATTATTATTATTATTATTATAACGAGAGGTCTTTCCATAAAGATCCAGCTTCATTTTCGCTGCGACAATCAATGTTTCTTCGGAAACTCCTGTCTCTCATAAACTGAGGTAAGATTAATGTTCGTTACCAACGTCATCACCACTATTATTTTTCGACATCTGATAGTTTCAAGCAACTTTCTGTTGCATCATTTGTTGTACCTTTGTGCTGGTGTGGTGGTGTGTGCTGCATTTTTCTGAGGGGTGGATATTGTATTGTATCAGTACGTTTTGTTATGGGACTTGTTTTGAGTCTTACGTTTTATTAGTTTTTACATTGTGTGTCATTTGTGCAGCGCAGGTTGGGTTCTTCTGTCGAGTATCGACCTTCTATGGCACATGTTGTGGACTTTGTTCATTTTGTTGGGTATTTACGGTATGAGTTTATTCTGTACGTTTTTGGAGGAGTGTTGCATAGTAGTGTATGTAAATAACAAATCAACAATTTCATAGTATCTATGGTTTTCTATCCACCATTCTTTCTCTTTTTATTATTATTGAACATTTTTAATGATAATTTATTATTATTATTATTATTATTATTATTATTATTATTATTATTATTATTATTATTATTATTATCATTATTATTATTATTATTATTATTATTATCATCATTACTTATGGTTTCTTTTCAATATAACTTTATTTCAGTTGCCTTAGTACCGAGCATCCCCCGAAGGCCAAGAGTAGCAAGGGCACTTTTGTTTTGCTATGCATGCTAAAATTATCCGTAGTATATGGGCTGTACCCACAAAGGTTATCTTTTGTAGTTCACGGAGATTGGAGTTACCAGGGAGTTGCTTAACATATTTCTCAGCTCCCTTCCTGGTCATTCCGAACGCACCAATCACTACTGGTATTATTGTAGTACTAAGCTTCCATATTTTTGTGATTTCAATTTGTCGATCTTTATAGTGAAAAAGCTTTTCGTATTCTTTTCTTGAGACATTTTGATCTTGTGGGACTGACATATCAATTAACAGATAAGTTCCCCTGTTGTAGTCCTTGATCACAATGTCTGGTCAATTGAAGTCAATTTTTCTGTCTGTTTGTGTTGAGAACTTCCAAAGATGGTTACGCCCTCACCATTTACTACATCTTCTGGATGGTGCCTGTACCACTTATCATGTTGTTGTTATTATTATTGAGTGAGACAGTAGTGCATGATTTCAAAGTAACACAGGGGTAAAAATATACGGTGCCCAGTATATCCATCATGTCTACCCGTCTGATAAGAGTATACCAGGCACATGCACCATAACCATATGTGCGCAACATGGTGATCACATATCAATATAAACAGCGCATGATCTTGCAGGTGGGGGCCCAGTTAGAATTTTCTTCTGGTCGAGTAACCCATCCCGCTCAAAAGGTCCCTGAATAAGGGTTGTTTAAGGATGTTGAACGAAGCACCTATGTTTCCAGAGTTGAATTATTTAACCCCAAAGAATTCCTCTCTACACATGACTATGATGCTTCCCCACTACTTCTGCTCGTGATCAGTGATGCACCTATCGTCAGCCACCAAGGAACATGCTCAAGTGGTTACGGTCAAACAACTGAGAAGTAAATATGTGGTATTGAGCAGAATATTTGGTGTAGCCCATTATTGGAGGAGGAGGAGGAGACATCCTTCGGTCATGAATGACCATGGTATTGCACTTAGAAAATAACCTTCCCAGGCACAAGTCCGTGCACGGTTGTTTGTGGAAGGCCAGCAGTCGCCCATGCATATCAACCTCCTCTCTCCACACACATATATATATAACGATATATGCATGTATATTTATATGTGTGTATGTGTGTGCATGTGTGTGTACACGTGTGTGTGTCTATAAGTATGTGTGTGCTTGTGTGAGTATGTGTGTAGTGTAAATATAATAAATATGAAAAAGTACATCTCACAAAGGACAAGTTTGACAAATAAAGCATTATTTTAGTATTTGAGGGCAGAAGGAGAGAAACTAAGAGGGAGCGAGAAAGAGAAACACTTAGTGACAAAATAAATATATACCCCGCGCGTGTGTATGTCTTTGTGTATTTGTGCTTTTCTGTGTGTGTCTGTCTGTGTGTGTGTATACGCACGTGTATGTGTAAATGTGTGTGTGTGTTCCATACTGTTTTTAATTATTTGAAATCTTCCTCTGAGGAAAGCTGGTTTCTAACAAAAATAGAAAGTTCCGTCATTGGAATATAGATAACAAATTCGCATTTTAAACGTCAGAAAAATCTTGCATATTTTTATTGTTCCACCTACAGACTGTATATGGAGTGTACGAATTAGGAGGTTGATTTCTTCTGAAATGTATAGTGGAATTGTATACCCCTCCCGGTAAAAAGTGGTAGTGTCCAGTCATTATAAATAAACCAGTAGCCGGTCGTCAAGATAGTCGAGAGTCGATGAGTAGCGAGTCGACAGTTCTAGTCGTGTCTTGTGGAGCTATCAGCGATAGTATGACAGAAGTTAGAGCATTACTATTCCGGTACAAAAAGATACAACGGTATCCGATGACTAGTAACTATTGTGGCTACTGGCGTAAAACAGCAACTGCAATACAACGGCAGACACACATTACACCAGTGGGAGGAACCCACTTTAGAACAGTGGCGACGAAGTAAAACGACTTTACGCAGAGTGAAACAAAAACATTCACGCGGAGAGTTTAAACTAATTCACGTGGAAAATTGAATAACTCAACAAAAAAGAAACAAAAATCTTGTGCAAACTTACGAAACTCATAAAACATCGAAGACTTTGCAAAACAGTACCAACTCCAACTCAAGGAACAACGAGAACAACAACAAAGATTGCAGCAGCAAATGTTACAACTGATGAAGTTGATAACCAAACCGAAGAATACATTTTCACCTGACCATGGAGCAAATTCCATAGCGAATTCAAACATGACCCCGAAGATGGAGTAACTTTCGAGGCTTACTTTCGAAGTTTGAATAATTCTTTGAAAAAATGTCAGGATTGGTCGGACGAAATGAAAATGCGTCTAGATTTAAGAAAACTAGCGACAGCACGGCATGAGAAGTATAGTAACTTCATACTGCTAAAAAAGCGTCCAACATAACTTTCACCGACACAGTTGACATTTTCTGCAAAATTTTTATGAAACGAGCTCCCTGTTTAATGGAAATGTTTAAACACAGAAAAGAGCGAAGATAAAGACTTCACTACTTACACAGGCAGAGTGAAAAAAGGATGTGTGAGATTTAGGCTGGATATGCTTACTCCAGATTCTTCCAAGTGTTATATTTTTGCACAAGGATTGACAGATAAAAGAAATACAGAAATCCGAACGAAAATTCTAGCAAAACTGGATATAAACCAGGATATGACATTGAAGAAACTCTCAGGAGAGTGTAACATGATATTAAAATTAAGGCATGACACGGAAGAAATTCAACGTAAAGAGTGTTTCCATATAAACGCGGGTGCGTTTGTAATGTAATGTTCAAAGGTCGAACCAAAAACGTGAATGTTTATGTGTTGAAAAATCCAGGAATTTATTTGGCACCGAATGTGTGGAGAAATTTAATGTATGGGATACACCCATAATCGTTTTGTGCAATAACGTAAACGAAACAGTCAAACGGTCCAATGAGGTTGATTAACTAAGACAAAAAAATTAAAGAAACTTACCCAAAAGTTTTTTCGGAAGGTTTAGGCTGTTGCACAAAAACAAAAGCAAGAATTGCTATTAAAGAAGATTCAACGCCTTTTTCAGGCCCAAACGGAACGTGCCGTTTGCGGTGGTAGACCAAGTCAATAAAGAACGAGAAAGGTTGGAAAGCCTGAATATAATTGAAAAGATTGACCATGCAGACTGGGCAGCACCGACGGTCTACGTAAAAAAAAATAAGTTAAGAGTATGCACAGACTTCTCAACGGGATTAAATGACTGTTTACTCACACGCAATTACCCACTACCAAGCCCAGAAAAAGTATTTATTAGACTAAACGGAGGGAAGTTAACGGATGCGATGTTAAGTGATTGCGACTTAACCATCGCATTCCTCGATGACATTATGATAAAGCGCAAGACTCACTCCCACCCTACCTCACACCCTACCTTTCTTGGCCTTCATTCTCATCACTTTCCCTCCTCCTTTACCTCACTCTGTCCCTTTCCTTTTTTTCTCTCTTTCTCGTTCAACCCTAATTCTTCAATCTCTTTACCCCTACCTCTCTCCTCTCCATCCACGTGACTAGTGTTCGGCCAAGCCTGACCTTTCTTTCTTGGCTCGACTACCATCCGTATAGCAAATCTTTTATTCCTTCCCATGACTTTCATCTTCTATGTTCCTGCCGTAAAGCTTCACTTCCACACATGCCAGCTTAATTTAATTCGTCCTTAGTCGAAAGACACCTGTTGTTAATGTCCTGTTTGTATTTGTAACTGTGTACCATTTCTCCGTTTTTTCTCCGTCCTTGTTTTCGTATATATTCGCTTGCTTTCTTCCAAAGAATCTAGTGCACTTAGGTTAGATTTTCTTAGAGCCAGCCAGATTGGAGCAGTCTTGAGTGCAACCGGGCGAAACTGTAAAGACGATCTGGTACTCGACTGAAGACTGAAAGCTCTGAATGACCCGTCCTTGTTTTTTCCTGTCCTTTTTTGTATCGTGTAATTGCCCGAATGTTTTATTGTCACCTGTTACGTTTTTGTTCCATTTTTTGTTTTGTTTTTATGTATGTATGTGTGTATATATATATGTATATGTATGTATGTATATATATACACACACACAGACACACACACACACACATATATATAATATATATATATATATATATATATATATATATATATATATATATATATCGTCTCCTTAAACGTTCAGAATAATTTTTCCATCGTCTTGGCTTAACAACCCTCATCGATTGTTTTTACTGTTTTGTTCTCATTGTTCTGACTTTTACTGTTTTTACAGTTTTGTTCTCACTGTCCTGTTCTTGTTACCACTTTCATCCTCCGCAAAAAATCCCAAATTATATTTAATTTGCTTTGCGGGAAGGACTGTTTCAACGAAGTCACGTCTTGTCCTTGGCTTCGGAACGTGGAGTAGTTGAAACAGGGACAACTGAAGAAGGGGAATATTCTTTATGTTTTATGTCTCGTTTCTCTGTTTGTTTTTTTTTCGTTGTCCGAAAAAAAAATTCGTTTCTATGTTTTTGTTTTTATGTTTTCGTTTTTCATTGTGTTCAACATTTTTGATGTCCTGTACCCATATATGCATGTATATATACATATATATATATATGTAGGTATGTACAGATATGTATGTATATATGCATATATTTATATATATATATATATATATATATGCATGTATGTTATGTTAGGTTGCTATCGAGTGCTATCGGTCGCTCTTAAACGCTACTAGTAACATGTACCGAGTATAGCCTGTTACATAGTCGGGTTGTCGGCGACTAAACACCTTTCAGTGTGTGTGAGGCTGATTGCTGGACACCTTGTGGGAAGAAAAATTAAGACGGAGGAACTAATGAATAGGGCGAAGGAACTAATGAGTAGTCAGCGGCCATTCAACAATGTGTGTGTACGTGTGCGTGTATGGAAGATATATATTGTGCATTTTTTAACTTTTTTATATTTATATTGTTATATCCCTTTTTATATTCTCATGTATATATATATATGTGTGTGGTGTGTGTGTGTGTGTGTGTGTGTGTGTGTGTGTGTACCGTTGGCGATTTTTTTTTCCTCTGTCTTCCCTTCTCTGGATCTTTCCTTCTCCTATGTTTCCGACGAAGAGCTCCGCTCGAAACGTTAAACCCTCCTTCTTTCCTTCTTTCCTGAGCGTCCAATAATACTATATTTCTTCCACGTCCTCGCGTTGTTGTATTTTCTTGTGCCTTCTTGTTAGGATTAACTATATATATATATATATATATATATATATATATATATATATATATATATATACATACATATTAGAATTAAAATTAGAATTAAGGGTATGTAAGAGATAACCTTAATTAAAATTTTAATAATTAATAACAATAATGTTTTTATTCCAGTGCTGGCCACTTCATAAGATCGGTATTTTAAATAACGATCTTATCCTTATTTATATAAAAATAGATAGATAGATAGATAGATAGATAGATAGATAGATAGATAGATAGATAGATAGATAGATAGATAGATAGATGGATGGATGGATGGATGGATGGATGGATAGATGGATAGATAGATAGATAGATAGATAGATAGATAGATAGATAGATAGATAGATAGATAGATAGATAGATAGATAGATAGATAGAAATCGTTGTTATTATGCAAAAGTGTCGTAAGACCAAAACGTTGCTTCTTTAGAAAAAAGATTTATTTGAAGTCAATCTATAATATGGTTTTCATTGAATAGTTCCACAAACACACACAAGCACACATACGTTTACTGCTTGTGTGTGTACAGTGATACACATTTACAGTTATCATGTGATATCAAGATAAGAATACACACACACACACACACAACAGGCTTCTTTCAGTTTCTGTCCACCTAATCCACACACAAGGCCTTGATCAGCTCAATGCTATAGTAGACACTTGCCCAAGGTGCCAAGCATGTGGTTGGGAAGCAAGCTTCTTACCACACAGCCATGCCTATGTGTGTGTGAGTATACATATATATATATATATATATATATATATATATAGTGTGTGTGCAAGAGAGAAGATGCTATGGTATAGTCATAGGATGTGTATGGATGAGGACAGCTGCATAAAGAAGTGTCAATCTTTAATTGTGAAGAGAACCTGTGAAAAGGGCAGACACAGGAAAACATATGATGAAGTGGTGAGAAATAATCTTCAGATGTTGAGCCTCACAGAGGAGATGACAAAAGACCAATACTTCTGGCAATGCACTGTGCTTGAGAAGATATGTCAAGCTAAATAAAATTGTGACCATCTGTACATACAGGCATGTCTTTTACAACAAAACCCCTCACACACACACACACACACACAATCTATCTATCAAAACTTCCTCACAACCCATCTTCCCAGCACCCCCACAAGTTGCTGCAGGCCCCTCCCCTCCACTCTCCCTTGTGCACCTCATCTGCTGCAGGCCCTCAACTTTCGTTCACATATCTGTCCACACACTCTCAATGCCCTCACAAATCTACCATACTCCACTCCAGCCACTCCAATTTCTCTCACCATCACTTGCTACAGTCATGTCTTCCCCACCTCTAAACATCTCTCACACTCTTATGGAACATCCCCTCCATCCCCTCTCTACTACTTATACTCTCTCTCTGTTCCCTGTGGGTAAACCCCAATACAGCTCCAACACCATTTTTCTCTCTCTCTCACTTCGACTTTGATGGCAAAATTGCGCTAGAAATCGCCCATACTAACATTGCTATTTATCATAATCATCATGAAATAATTCCTGTAGAAACATTTTAAGTTCCACATAATCCTTTGGTCCATAGTTTGTATGAGAGATGTCATTCGGTGGTAAGTAGCACGCAAAAACATACCCGCACGATGACACTAATTTCGTCTCGTGAGGATGTGCTCTACAATTGTGTAATAGCAGCAAGCACTTTGAATTAGATTTACCTAATTCGTGAGAGCACTTCTGGACAGTTGGCACAAATTCTTGTATGAACCAATCTGTGAACAAGTGCTGATTTATCCATCCATTTTTTTAATGAATAATATGATACTGGTAAAGGTGAAACTCCTTTCAGTGCTTGGGGACACTTAGATTTACCAATGGCAAGCACTTGTGGATAAGCACTTCCAATTTGAACCAGTAACATCAGCATTGTAAATATTACCTGGTGTTAAGGCATAGTCCTCAATTATTATTTTTAATTTTTCACAATAAGTTGACGCTGAGAACATAGCTGAACGTTGTTCACCTGCAATTGTTAATTGCTGTATGCCATGTCTACACTTAAAACTCCTAAACCAGCCTTGGCTGAATTTCATGTCCCTTTTGATATTCAACTCTTTCTTAAGAGACTTTGCTTAAGCAATTAACATTGGTCCTGATAGAGTTATACCTTCATTTCGCTTCGATAAAAACCATTCATGTAATATTTTATCGAATTCACCTTGCTTTGGTGTATGAAGGGACCTTCTTTTGATTTGTCTTCTATTACTCTCAGAGAGAGGGGCAGCATTCAATATATCCTCCCTGTTCTTTTTGATGTAGAACAGTGTGTTCCTTCCAATCTTATAATATTTCAATATGTCACCATTTGCAATTCCTGTATTTAATTTTTCTAAAATGTGACGTTTTTCGAGTAATGTTAGTGTAACTTGTTTTCTTTTAGAATTATATGCCATTATGACGGGGATTGCTTTACATTATTTTCAATACAATAAGGCAGTCTGAAAAGAAATAGAAAATACAGTCAGTGGGAATTATCGTTAATTAGTCTACATCAATTACACAATAGCTAGACTGGTATTTCAGTACAATACCTGACTAAGATTATTTAAACTGTCTCACTGCAATTCTGCATCGAATGTACAAATAAAATTTGAGTTATGAAAACGTCCAAGTTTAGAGAAAGTCCAAATTAGAGGAGTTCTACAGTGTATATATATATATATTCATATTCTATTACATTTTATTGTATCGTATTGTATTCTATATTTTATATCCATGCATATATGTAACGTATTTTATATTTGTACATATTTATGAGTCATTTTAAATCCCCTTAATATTGTTTATGTATATATTTGCATTGTTATTTCATCTATATTTTTTTTAATATCTTGTATATTTGTATGTGTGTTTGTATAAATATATAAGATTTAGATGGACTTCTTGTGGTGAAGGCAATCTATCTAGAAGGTAACTCTGAGTTCAAATCCTTCACTGCTGTCTTGTGGTTTGATTGAGCAAAGACTGGGAAAAGGAAATTCTGATATAAAACCTGCGACTGCAATCACACCTAATTATGTCGACTTGCTCGTCTTTTTGGATCATGTTTTGTAGTTTAGAGAGTGGGATTAGTTCTGTGCAAAACTTTTCCTCACTTTAAATAGAGTCAAGTACAAGTATTGCCTGAAAGGAAAAGGAAATTAAGATCTTGTATATACATGGCTGACTGAAACCTAAAAAGTCACAATCAAACAATGAAAGTCGGTATTGATACTGAAGTAAATGGCAAAAAGGGCCCTGGAACATTTTGTTCTGTGGTCTGGCACGGCAGGTGTCCCAGGGCACCACATTCTGAGTCCGGTCGTCATCCTGTTGCAAAGAGGTACAGCGATATGATATCGATGTTGTAACCTTAGCCGAGATAAGAATTCATGGAAAAGGGAATTTTGTAGATATCTGCTGGATATCATTTATTTTGGAGCGGTCGAGAGGAGACATATAAGAGTGAATCGGGAGTGGGATTTGCAATTTAAACCACTCTCATTTCGACATTTGAGGAGCTGTCATAAGGCCATTCTGATGGCTTGATGTCTTTAACAGTTCCATTATGAAAGGGTCGCCATGCAACACTCATAAGTGCATATGCTCCAACTATGAATTCGTGCGAAGGTGATAAACTTGTTTTCTATTTGTCACTTTCAGAGATTATCCGCAGTATTCCTCCTGATGACACAGTTGTCATTTTAGATGATTTTAATGCTCGCTTTGGTACACATTGGGAGACTTAGGGTGTATTAGGAAATCATGGGGTTGAGAAATGCTTTACTACTATTACAAATGTGTGTAGAGATGGTTCTGTGTGTCATGAACACAATATTTCAGCTAAAAAGTAAGTATAAAATGACATGTATGCATCCTGGATCTATAAAATGGTCCCTAATAGATTATATGCTTACTAGAAAACGTGATATTAGGGACTTTGCTATTGTACGAGTTATCCGTGGCGCAGAGTGCTGGAGAGACCACAGGCTTTTGCGTGCTATGGTGAATTTTGTTGTCAATCCAAAGGTTAGAGCAAACAGTGTCAAGCTACCTAAATGGATCGAAGTCAATTAACTTAAGATACCGTCAGTACACAGTGATTTTGTGAGTGAGATGAATAATTTGTCCTGCGATGGATGTTGGAATTCGTTCAAAGAGAGAGTCTATGAGGTTTGTAGTAACATTCTTGGTTTTGTTGTGAGAAAGCACCAGGATTCATTTGACGATAATGATGAAGAAATTATCTTAGAAGAGAAGCGAAAGGCATTCAACATGTTAAATGGTGACTCTTCAACGAACAGTACAGCAGCTATATATTTTAAGGCAGTTAAAACAACAATGCAAAAGAAGCTGAGGATGATGCAGGAAAATTGTTGGAGTGATAGATGCGATGAAATCCAAGAAGCTTCCAATGTAGTGCCTTTGGTAGGCTTGACAAGTGTCTCTGATAACACCATAGTATATCTTTGCAAATTAAAATTAGGGTTTATAACATGTGTTCTGCCATCGTTGCTAAATGGAAGTGAGACGTGGGCTGTTTATCGTAGGTATTTAAGGTATTTGGAACGATACCATCACTACTGTCTTGAGAAAATTCCTGGGTAAATTGGAAAACGGCGATCACTGATGTGGAGGTACTTGAGAGAAGTGGTGGTAGGATGAGGTTTGAGGTGGGGTGAACATCTGGTGAGAATGAATGATGAAAGACTTTCTAAGCAACTTTGTATGGTGAGCAGGAAGATGGCAGGAGGCCAGCACATCAACCCAAAATGAGGTTTAAGCATTGCCTCAGAATTGCTCCTACACAGACAGCCGTTTCAATTGTTGGTTGGGAGAGGGAGGCACAAGACTGAAATCTATGGAGAGGGAGGCACAAGACGGAACTCTATAACAGTGGTTATTCGAACTTTGAAAGAGAAAAAATGAAGTACGAGAAGATCAAGAGAAAGCTTAGCAAAACTGAACCCGTAGAAAATGAAGGAGCATTGCCTTTTATGTGTGTGATCACACACATAGGCCTGATCAACCATCAGAGAACTCACAGGAACCAGCCCATTGTAAATTGTGATTTGGCTATTGTCCACAACAGAAATGTGCAACCTGTGGAAAGGTGCGTCTTTCAGTCGGAGAATTGAAAAGGCATGTCAAAAAAAGTAATACTGTAGCACGTGCTCATTCTGCCAGCTAGCACAGCTGTGCATTAGGAAATACAATGGGCAAATCATTGGCCGGTCTCAAGAGTCATACAAGGACCTCACATTGCATCATCAATGACTCATTTCAATGATTCTTTCTAGCAATGGCTTTGTCCGTATTCGAGAAAGCAGCTACTAGGTATGTATGTATGTATGTATGTATGTATGTATGTATGTACGTACGTACGATGTCTGTTCAATAAGTATCCGGTTTGTCGCCATAGTAACAAAGCTAAAGCACTCAAAGTGAAGCTGTTTGACACAGATTGACCTTCAACTCTACTGTGCATGCTCACTAAGTTTTAACATTCTAGCTCAGTTCCGCTGTTTACAGTAATGCTTGGAAGGAACGTGTGTAGCATGTGATCGTTGCATTGACCATGACAGAGAAAGTTGTCATGGTGATACCTGCTCAGAGGCCTATGCAAAGTTGCAAAAAGTGTATGAAGCGGAGTGTATGAGCCGTATACAAGTGTACTAGTGGTTCAGAAGTTTCCAAGATGGCCGAAAAAATGTCGATATTGACGAACGTTCTGGGAGACCCGCAACCAGCAGAGCTGAGAAAAACATTGCAGATGTGTGTGCAGCTGTGAGGGGAAATCGTCGAATTACCATCCATATGTTATCAGAAGATATGCAGATTAGTTACGGTTCAGTTCAGCCTATTATCAATGAAGATTTGGGTATGCGACGCGTGTCTGCCAAGTTTATTCCAAAACTGCTTCCAGCTAATCAAAAAGACATTCGGGTTTCGGTTACACAAGATCTTCTTAATTGTGTTGAGAACGAGG
>NC_043000.1:89768795-89773795 GCF_006345805.1 Octopus sinensis
GCCTTCTGAAAAGACCACAGTAACCTCGGTCATTAATGTCACATATTAACACATTTATTTGCAAGTAAGTAACTCTCTGTTTTAATTTTTTTCCGGGTTCATAGGATTATGCTCAAGGTAGTTTCGTCATTCATACGTGCCATCATTCGCTATAGATAGATAGATAGATAGATAGATAGATAGATAGATAGATAGATAGATAGATAGATAGATAGATAGATAGATAGATAGATAGATAGATTGATAGATAGATATGAAGGTCTATACAACTGGAACAAGATATATGTGTATGTTTTATTTCTGGGTTTCTTCTCAATGGAAAAAGAGTCGGTTTCAAACCTAGTTCCAAGGCTCCTTCATTGGAATTTTAAACGACATCAATACGGTAGTTGTGCATGATTGTATAAATGTTTGTAATATTTGGAGTCAGAGCATGTGCAAATTTTTCTATTTTGTTTTATGTATTCTCAAGCATATAGCTGTATGTCTAGATGTGTGCATATGTACCAAAATACTAAACTTTGGGAAAGTTTTATAGATCTTGACACTTCCATTGACGGTTTGTATCTGTAATGCAATATCTATCAGTAAACAGGTGTTTTTCCAATTCTTGATAATTATGTCTTGGCGATTATCTTTTATTTCTTTAATAGTTGACACAGGCAACTATGTCATGTTGTCATGTACTTTGTTTGGCACATGCTTACACCATTTCTTGTCAGTTTTATGTTGTAGTGTTGGCATATTGTACAGTAGTTATATTCACTAACTACTTACTCAAAGCTTTTTGATTTCCCTGTGTCTTGCTGTGACTCTAGCAGCTCTTAATAAACTTTCTTCACTAATACCTACATAGGAATATATATACAGTCTAGCAAACTCCTCGCGGCATTCTACCTTCCACCTTCCTTTCTAGGTAAAAGTATAATCTTGCTACCCCAGTTCTTGGATGGAGTCCTCCATTCATATTAAATTCCTTCCTAGTTCTGGCTAGCTTTGCTAATTCAGTTTTTGTTCAATCTACAAAATCTGTTGAATATCTAAGTAATACTATTTCCAAAGTATTTATAGCCTTCACTAGATTCGGACCATTTAGCTTTGACTTCATTAGCTTCCTCATCCTTCTGATGTACTCCTCAATTTTCGTTTTCATTTCTATTGTTAGTACTCCTAGATATTATAACCCTCCTTCTTTCATTGATTTTAGTGTCTGACCATCGTGTAATGCCTTCATTGTTGACTACCTGTCCCCTTTTCATGACTAATATTGCACACTTACCTATACGTTCGTATATCTTTGCTGAAGAGTCTTACAGTCTGTATTAAGGAATCTATCTCTTTTTCATTCTTGCTAAAAAGCTTCTGATCATTCATGTAGAACAAATGGTTAATCTTCCCCTGACTATTTCTGAACTGGTACCCTGTCTTTACCTTCGTTAATACTAAACTGAAGGGGATCAAACAAAGGACAAATATGAAAGGGGATAATGAGTTTCCTTGGAAAATTCCTCTCTTGATATTATCTTGACCCAATGCTGTATCACCTGAGTAGAGATCTGCTTTCCATTTCTTCATGCTAAAGCTAATTAATTCTCTTATGTTGTCTGCAATACTAAATATACTCAAACATACACTTATCCATAGGTGTGGGATCATGTTATAGGCTTTCTTATAATATATCCATGCTATTGTTAGATTTTTCATTCTAGATTTTACTTCTTTTAGAACTGCTTTGTATATGAATATATAATAGATCATACTTTCCTCTAGCTTTCTTACTGCAACATTCCTGTTCTGGCAGTAAATTCTGATTGTCAAGGCGCTCATAAATGCTTTCTCGGAGCATTCCTGTCAACAGCTTCCACACTAATGGTAAGCAAGTGATCGATCTATAATTGCTAGCTGTATTTCACTTGCTTTTGTCTTTCATAAGGAGTATTGTTCTCCAAATATGGTATTATTCCTTCATTAATGCAATCCTGAAGTTGTTCCCTCTGTCTGCCATGTAGACTACTAAATTTTTTTAGCTAGTATCCTTGAACTAAATCTGGTCCTGAGCCCTTCCAATACCACATTTTTCCTAACACTTTATTCATTAATGCCCTAGTTAGTCTTAGATCTGCTTGCTTCTTACTCACTACTTCTTCCCTCATTTTCCTTAACCATACTGCATCTTCACTATGATTGACTGGCTTGTCTCAAATATTACTCCAGAATTTTCTAGCTTCTTTTGCATTAGGTTTCTCATCTCATCGTTCTTCACTATTTATTTGGTTATAAAATCTCATCTGGTAGGTCTCAAATAATCTATTCTATTGATACTAATCTATTTTTTCTTATATCTGAAGAGCTTACCTGCAAATGCTATGATACGCTCTTTCAACTCTTCTATTATTGTCCCAAATCCTTTCTCTTTGGCTAAGTATCTTTTCTCAAGAGAAGATTTAAATCTTCTGTACCCTAACTTGTTCAGTTTCCAGGCTTCTATTTTACTCAGATCTTGTCTTAAAGTTTTCACTTCCTTTTGTAGTCTCCTTTTCAACATTTGCTTTTTTTCTAATCTCTCCTTGTGGAATATCTAAACTTCTAATTACTACTACCCCTCCTGCATAGATCAATAAGTTAGTGCCAGCTATATTTTTAGTATCTATCCTACTGATAACAGAATCTACTTTCCTAGTCATATCTAGCAGCTACCTTCTGTTGCTACGTTTTAATGCTGGCAATCTTTTTCTTACTTCTTTACTTATTACTTCCTGCAACTCATCTAATATCTTCTGATCTTCCTCATTTAAATCACATAAATCACTGGGACCAGTTGTCCTTTCCTTATTTATAGTGCGATTATTATTTTTTGCTTCGGTCTAAACGGTATCTCTTATGCTGTTGTTGTCTTTCCTACTGCCTTGTCTTTTTTTTCCAGTTCTTTTGTGATCTCTTCCACCTCCAATTCTGTCATCCACTTTCTTCTCTAAATAGCATTAGCTTGATCTACTAATTTCCTCTCAGTCACTTTAAACATACCCTTTTCTACCCAAAGTTTTAACATCCGTTTTCTATAGCCCCTTCTTTTAGTTTCACTTTCTAAGTAACACTGCATCACTATCCTGTTTTCTTCGCTGGTCCACTTCCTTCTCCTCACTCTATCATCTGCTGATTCTGTCTTGGGATAACAGCTGTGATCAGTCTGCATTTTTAATGAACCACTGCCGAGCGATAGGCCTTCCTTAAAGGTACAGCTTCGATTTCTCTGTTACAACCAAAGTTTCTACGCAAATTCATGTCTCGTAAACTGAGGTATGGTAATGTTCATCACCATCGTCATCACCACTATTATTTTTCGATATCTGATAGTTTCAAGTAGCTTTCTATTGCATCACTTGCTGCACTTTGGTGCTGGTGTCGGTTGTGCTTCATTTTTTCCGTTTTTCCGTTGGGAAATATTGTATTGCATCAGTATACTTTGTTATGGTGTTTGGTTTGAGTCGTCTGTTGTATTAGTTTTTGTATTGTGTTTTGTTTGTACAGTGGAGGTTGTGTTCTTCTGTTGGGTATCGAAGTTCTTTGAAACATTTGTTTATTTTATTGAGTATTTACTGTATGAGTTTATTTCTGTGTTTTTGAGGAGTCTTGCATAGTAGTATGTGTAAATCATAAATAAACCATTTCATTGTATTCATGATTATTTGTCCATCGTTTTTTATTCTTTTGGGTTTCTTATGGGTCCTTCTTAACAGTGTTTACTTTTTGACAGAACACCGCCAATGGGCATGTGTTAATGTTACTTTCGTATTTATAAATATTATTGATGTATAAGCGAGAGACCAAAAAGAAATAGCAATGTGCATATATATAGAGAGAGAGGATTGGTATAGTTATGGATGCATATGTGATTAAATTTTTAGTCACAAGTTTGCAGTTTCGTACAGAGGTATGGCAGTCCATGTGTTTACATTTTCACGTACGTTTTTCTGTGGCGGCGCATCTGAGGGTAGCTATTTTTTTATATGTATATACTTCATATAAGAAAAACCTTTCGGTTTCCCGAGATGGCTTACATTAAAACATTCTTTTCTTTCATTGTTTTTGCGGGTTCTTAATTCCTGCTTCGTGATGGTTTCAGATTTCATCTATCTTCCCGGCAGCTCGCTGTCACACGTCCATGTTGTTCGCTATTCGCTGCAGTCTTATTATTATTATTATTATTATTATTATTATTATTATTATTATAAATACACATGAGCGCACATTCTCTGTGGCCGCTTCATATTCATTCATTGTATTTTCAGTCGTCCCCTTTTCTTCATCTCATCAAGCTCTAATATCTTCAGTCAAATGACTGAAACAAATAAAAGAATATATATATATACTTCATCCTTAATTATTTCCACTGCTGTCCAAGACGGTAATGGCTCAGCCGGCAGCACAAGTAAAAAAAAATACTATTTGGATGGACGTTGGCTCTTCGTAGTTTATCCGCCCTTAAACAGGTCTTAGCTTGATTTCGGAACATTTTAGTTATTAGCCGGGTCTCTACCTGAGACTTAAAACTTTTAACTATTTTATAATGATAGGGATTTTCTCAAAAAATGCGCTGTTTAGATTAGTGCAATATTATGGACATCTTGAATATTCGATTTTCCAGATATTCTATGAATGAAGATTGAGGACTCTTTTTTTAGCCATGCTTAATGTTCCTCCTACTACCGGTAGAATAATTGCTTTCAGTTTCTACGTTCTGCTGACTTCTATCTCTAGGTCCTTGTATTTAGCTAATTTTTCGAATTCTTTGACTAAGATATTTCGATCAGCTGGTACTGTCATATCTATTTGACAGCAAGCGTTTTATCGATGATCTTTGATAATAATATCAGGTCTATTGGCATTTATCTGTCTGTCAGTATGGATGGTAAAGTTTCACAGAATAGTAAATAAAAAAATAACCTTTTCAGGCCTTCCTTTTCAACTTTATATTTGTTGTATTTTGCTGCTTCTGTTGA
>NC_043000.1:89788795-89791295 GCF_006345805.1 Octopus sinensis
AAAAATAGGAAATAAAACAAAATGTATGTAATAGATCTTACTATTGCTCAATTTAATAAAGTCTCAAAAAAATTAAAACACATATTGGAAAAATAAAACATTTTAACAATAAAACCAAAATTTTTAATATTAAATATTTATGTTAAAAATATAGTAACCTTTTTTGTAAGAAAAAAAATAATATAAAGCCAAATGTTAAACTAAATTTCAGATTTAAATATTACTGAAAGTATTAGCTAAAACTAAAAGCTGTGCAAAATCTTTTCTTTTTAAAGCACTTTTCTTTTTATTTTCGTACAAATAAATACAATATTTTATTGTACAAATTTTTTGTGTAACTTTACTCCAATCTTTTTGTTTTAATTTATTTCAGAACGTATTACTCCAAACGTTCTAATTGGGCTAGCGTTCTAACTTGGCCCTTGGCATTACCTTACACGTACCTTATCTTTTGTTCATGTATTTGTGTTGTTCACTGCCCATCAAATAATTCGCAAAGAGTGCAAAGAAACGGAAGTATCTTGACGAATATATTCGATTTGCAGTCGTGTCCCTTCAAATGGGTGACAGAGAAGTCCTCTAGTGTGTGATAAGTTACAAAACTTTGAGCAATTATGGAATGCGACCCTCACGCTTGGAACGCTACTTGTGGACAACACATCTTGCTCTTGCAGATAAGCCCAAGGCATTCTTCGAAAAAAAAGGATATTCCTTGAAGCAAGCTAAGTTGGACGGTAGTAGGGCATTTCGGCAACAAACTTCAATGATTGTTGAGCCTTCCAATGAGATCGCCATGTTGATTGCAAAGAGCAAGAAAAGCCATGACATCGGAAAGTCTCTCATAAAACCAAGTCGTCCACTCCGTGCAGCAGAACTCGTTCTGGGAAAAGGTAATGCAAACAAGCTTTCCTAGATTTCATTATCAAACGATACAGTCAAAGGAAGGATCGACGACTTGTTTCAAGTCATCAAATATCAAATTTTCGACTAAGTAAGAGGTTCTCCTGTTTTTGCCACCCAGTGTGATGAAACGACTGACATCGCTCAATGTTCTCAGCTACTGGTATATGTCAAGCAACTGTGTAAGACGAAATGTTGCTCTATCACCCTATGGATAGCTGTATAACAGCAATAGCTATAGGGATTTGCTAGTAGGGGTGTACATTGATGGAGCTCCAGCCATGCTTGGTCTGCAGTCTGGATTCATTACTAGGATAAAAGAAAAAAATCCATCTGTTGCAGGTACACACTGCATACTTCATCATGAAGCATCAGCATCCAGAATCTTACCTACGGAAATGAGAAATGTCCTGAACGTGGCTATCAAGGTTGTCAACTTTCTTAAAGGTGGAGCCTTAAACAGTCGTCTTTTCAAATTGTTGTGTAAGGAAATGGAATCTGAACATGAAGCATTGCTTTTTCATACGAACGTACACTGGTCAAAGGGGAACATGCTTGGACGGTTTTATGAACTACGAGAAGAAGTAGCAATATTTCTTGATTTGCTGCAGAAGGCAGATCTCCATGACAAGTTCCAGTCTGCAGGCTTTCAACAATCTCTAGCTTACCTGGTAGACATCTTCGAAGCGTTGAATGCTCTCGACCTTAAACTACAAGGGGAAAACATCAACATTCTCACGCACCACGACACCATCGAAACTTCATGGCCAAACTTGACCTCTGGAAATGTCGAATTCAGCAGGGAAATACAGTCAGTTTTAGTTACTTGGATTCTGCTCTCATTCACGGTAACCTTGATTCTGCATTAAAGAAACAAATAATCACTCATTTGACTTGAAAGCAGAATTCATCAGATACTTCCCAGATATAGATGAAAAGCGTGGAACTTAGAAATTCATCAGGAACCCATTTCGATGTGAAGTGACTGATGTTTTGGATGAAGTGCAAGAGGAGTTCCTTGAGCTGAAGTTCAACTCCCCAGCTAAAGAAGACTTCAAAGAACTGGATCTTGAAACATTCTGGATCAAGTAAATTCCTCTTTACCCTCTGATCTCACATCAGGCAAGTTTAGCTATGTTTGGATCCACATATCTTTGTGAAACTGCATTTTCCATGCTCGTTGCTATCAAGACCAAGTACAGAAACAGACTGAACGTTGAAAGGGCTTACCTTGTGTACTCTCCGACATTCAACCACCCATTCAAGATCTTGCAGCTAAGAAGCAGTGTCAAGTATCTCATTAATAATGGGACTAATTCATATTCAATAAGAAAAAAACTTTTTTTATTAAGAAGCCGTGTCAAGTGTCTCATTTTTTTAATAATGTGATTATATATAAAATTACATATATTTTGTATAACGTGACTAATTCATATTCAATAAAAAGACTAAAAACATATTTTACATTTTATTTCAAATCTGGGAGGGAATTCTATTCATGGATGCAAGAGGAGCGTGAAGAGGACAAATTCCTAGAGGAGGCGTAGTACTAAAAAGATTAAGAACCATTGGACTAAATTTATTCAATAGAATTGCCATT
>NC_043000.1:89798795-89811989 GCF_006345805.1 Octopus sinensis
ATATATATATATATATATACATATATATATATATATTCATATATAATATATATATATTATTTATATATATATATGCGATGTGTTGGTTGTAACAAACACACACACCAGAACACAAACACACACATAAATACCGTATGTGTATATATAATTGTCTCGGATTTAGGCACATTGCCAGAATTTTGGTAGCAGGGCTATTTAGTCGATACCGTCGACCCCACTACTTGATTGGTACTTGAATGACAGAATGGAAGACAAAGTTGATCTCAGCTAAATTTGAACTCAGAAGCTAAAGCACCGGAATAACTACGGTAAAGCATCTTTCAAATGCACTAACGAATTTGCAAACTCACCACATTAAGCTAAACAAATATAATTCTTTCTGCTATAGGTGCAAGGCCTGAAATTTTGATGGCGAGGAACAAGTCGATTATTTCGGCGCCAGTGCTCGACTAATTTATCGACTCCGAAAGGGATGAAAATCAAAGACAATCTCGGCAAAATCTGAACTATGGTCGTAAAGACGGACGAAATTCCCCTAAGCATTTTGTCCGGCGTGCCAACGATTCTGCCAGCTCGCTAGTCTTTAGCTAAAGAAAAATCTATGATCCTTTCTTTTCTACTATAGGCACAAGACCTGAAATTTGGGTGGATGGAGAGGGTAATCGATTACATCGATCCCAGTGCTTGATTGGTACTTATTTTTATCGTCACCTCACGAAATTTGAATTAAGAACATAAAGTGGGAAGAAATACCGTTGAGCATTTTGTCCAGCGTGTTAATGATTCTGTCGGCTCGATGCCTTAATTTAAACAGCTATAATAACAGCAGACATCATTTAGTCTGGTGCTCTAAGACTCTGTCAGCCTCTCCACGGGTCTTTAAACAGGGTTTTACTGTTTTTATTTTCTCGAAAACCAACACTGAAAAATGATGTTTGGCAAAACTCAGGCTGGTTCCAGCAGAAAAATAGACTTAGTCCCAACATAGTGGACTTTGAAAAAAGCTTTTGGTCACGTGTCTTCAAACACTTTGGATTAATATGAGATAATTTAACATCAGCCTTACATTATTAAATGTTGTAAAGTCATAAAAATATGCAAAAACTGATTTGAATTTCAAATTCTCAAGTAATTGTGTTGCAACAATAGTTGCTGTCAGATGAGTATGTATTTTTCACAGAGGTTTTTCAATGTTTCCTGAATATACAACAAGGAAATCCTTGAGTTGTTTTGAGGGCTTTTTCTTAAAGGAAATGTTAATACTATTGAGTTAATAAAACAAAATTAGTAACTTAGAGACCTAACAATACGTATTGATACAATGCCATGAAAAGATAGAATAGAAATAAGTGCCGACAGAGAAAAGGTAAAATAATGAGAAGTAATAAAAGAAAAGGAAAGGAACAGTGAATCCGGGTGATTGAAGCTCAAGCAAGCTGAAGTCTTTAGATATTTGGGAACAAGGTAGCGGAAGATATAAGATCAAAGTAAAAAATTAATGGATTGCAGCAGCAAAACAATTTTAACACACAATTCGACCGTATTTGGGGAAAAAAATAGTACAAATAAACACATAATTTCGTTTTATTGGCTGTTAGCTTGGGTAATTACTTACAAAAGCATATTGAAAACTGTTATTAATTAACTGTTAAAAATAGAGCTTGTAGTTGTTTTATTATTATTAGTTATTATTCGTGAAGATAAATTGAAGCAGAGGACGGCAAACTTCTTAATATCGCTGACCTCTTCATGGAATCGTCGATAATTTATTGCTCCCCTAGCCATCATGTATTTTCTAAAATAAATTTAAAAGTTAGATTAACCCTCTACCTATTCTATGCCACGTATGGTACACAGGGCATATTTCGCTGGCATCCGTTCGTCATATATATGATACACGTTCTCAAATGATTTCAACTACCAGAATAACTATGGACATATGAAAAGGAAGCTTTATACCACTCAGGAAATATATAACAAGGGCTAACTAAAAGTCTGAAGAAACATAAAAATGCTTTGGACAGCCAAAGCGTTTATAATAATTCAATTCAAAAACAATAATTCTTTCATTCTTTTGAATAGTTACCGCTTTTTTAATAAGAAATATTTTAAAGAAATTCAATGAAAATAATTAACGGAATCGATAAAGAGCAATAAAAATTCACATTGGTATATTCGGAATATTTGATGTGAAATATATTTTGGTGAATACTAGTTATTACATCGATACCTAGTTTGAAACCAATATTTTTTACCTTAAATTACCGTAGACTACCAGATTCAGGTCGTTGGTAATTCAGAACCTTAAATGCTCAGCGCCATTTCAAGTGTTTACCGACCCCCCTGGATAGCCACATAGGGCTATCCAAGTATTGACCCAGGGTCAATACTAACCACCTTGCCGACCCCTGGTCCAGCTAATCGAAAGTGCTGTACGACTGGATATAGAAGTTTATTTTAAACCATTGTTATGTATTGTGCAATACTAGGGAAAGCCACGGTAGTGATGATTGGCAGGATAACAGTTCAGAGCAATAATTATGACTCCATCTGAACTTCATACGTAAGAATAATAAGCGTGGAGTGCTGGAAGTTAGAAAAATATGGTGGTCATTGAAATGACGTTTCGAATTCCATTGAGAAATATATGGAACAAACGGTGTATTAGAAAAGAAATTGTTGAGATGGCGAACTAAGAAAGTTTTCAGTGAATTATGAAAAGGGAGAAAGTGAAGTAGTTTGATCGTATAACACGACACTGGGACATCCTTACTTTCATTAAATATGATCAAACAGAAAATACCTCCAGCCGGTGAAATAGTAATGCGAGGAGGACCGCGAAAGGGCGGAATGAGCAAAAACAAACAATAAACACAGATGAAGATGAAGGGAAACATAACGGTTACTGATGACCGAGAAAGTGAGAAAGCAGGGGAGAGGGGATTGTGCATTTTTGCAGTGTACCTAAAGGGCCGCCTTAAGGTACGGATCTTCATGAGGATTGACTGACTTCCTCCTACGCAGAAATAATTTTAATTCTTTTGTGATAAGACATCCGGATGCCGATGTAGCTACGTGAGTACAGGTGACTCGAAACAGTAGTGGAGGTGGTAGCAGCAGCAGCAGCAGCAGCAGTAGTAGTAGTAGTAGTAGTAGTAGTAGTAGTAGTAGTAGTAGCAGCAGCAGTAGTAGCAGAAGGAGGAGGAGGAGGTCCTAATTGTTTTTCGTTGCTGCTGTCCGTTCATTCAAAGAGGTTATTTCAAGTGTGAAATTTAAACTGCTCTTTCTCATTAGCAAGTAAAGTGAAGTGGTGGTGGTGGTGGTGGTGGTGGCGGCGGTGGTGATGGTAGTGGTGGTGATGGTGGTGGTGGTGGTGGTGGTGAAAGGAGATTGTAGTGACGGTAGTTATCCAGGAGGTGATGTGTAGTGACGGTGTTAATGGTGTTGTTGTGGTGCTGATGCAATGATGACCACCGCTGAAGCGATGTGGGTGTGATGGGTGGTAGGGTGGGGGATCTTGTGACGGTGGTTATGCTGAAGGTGGTGTGTAATCGTGGTGCTAATAGTAGTGGTGGTGGTGGTGGTGGTGAAGACGGTAATAGTGGTAATGATGATGGTAACGGCTGTGGTCGTGGTGGTTGTCATGATTGACATGCAACGAGATAGCAAATTATTCAAGGAGACAGCACTGTATGCGCGCGCGCGTGTGTGTTTGTGTATCGGTCTGGAATGACAGAATCGTTACAGTGGACAAAACCACTCTGTGATATTCGGTTACGAACCACTTACATCCCCCTATATAATTATATATAAATATATATATATGTGTGTGTGTGTGTGGTGTGTATGTATGTATATATATATATATATATAATATATATATATATTATATATATATATATATATATGTATATATATATGTATATATATGGTGTATATATATATATATTATATATATATATAATGGTGTGTGTGGTGTGTGGTGTGTTGGTGTGTGTGTGTGTGTATCGCGTGACAACCGATGTTGGTATGTCTACGTCTCCGTAATTTAATTGTTCGGCAAGAGAGGCCGATAGAATAAGTACTGGGCTTACAAAGAATACGTCCAGGGGTCGATTTGTTCGACTTAAGGCGGTGTTCCAACATGGTCGCAGTCAAAAGATAGAAATAAGTAAACGAGTAAAAGAAAAAACAAAGCATTTATAAGATATTTAGTTACCGACTCTTGACTTACAACTGTACTTCTTAGTTAACTGTTATCTTCTAGTTTTGTGTATCTTCTAGTTTCTAATGTTTTGTTTAGTGCTGAATCATCGATATAACTGAAGGGCCTCAATAATCTCATGCATAAACCTACAGTATCTGCAGAGTTCTCATTAGTCCCTCACGAATACTTTCATTTTCTTTCATTTTTAACATTATACTCACAATAAAAAATGTAAAATAATTCTAATATCAAAATAATGTTAGAATAAATTATCTGGACAACTGATTTTATTGTACACACTTTTTTTCTCTAACGCAGATCGGCATCCTTATGATTCACAGACGATTTATTATGGGTGAGTATGTCCCTACATCACTATAATTTTTCATACTTTCATCGTCAGGACTATTCATTCTATGGGTTGTATTGTATTCGGTATTGGCCACAACATATCTCATAGGAAGATATCGTGATGGCATCTTCAAACAGCTACGCATGGTGTGGGTTGAATGTGATAATTCCATAATGCGAGCCTCATTTATTACATCTAAGTGAGCCAATCAAGCATTGTTCAGATCCCATCAACAAAAGTATAAGTAATTCACTGCAAGTATAAACATCATCACTGAGAAAACTGTCTGAGTCATTTTTGTCAGCCTGATATTTTGTTGCTATTTTCTGGTCCTAGACTGCAAAAACATACCCTTCAGAGTGAGAGCTAATATATCGGTTATTGATCTAAGTTACACTACTATATTTATCTATGTTGCATCGTCATTCTAAAGCTATTTGACATGATAGCCATTCATAACCATCTCCTGAAAAGCAGATTGTCTGATGATCTGTTGCAGTAGAGCTATGAAACTCCCAGAAGAATATCTCTGGTCACTAAACAGGGTATTTTTTCTGAATAGTTCCTTTCCAGTTCTCATGATGTTATATTCCTCAAATGTGCAAAATTGGTCCATAGGTACACCTCTGACTTTGTTGGTTGGTAGATTTTGTCGAATGATTAGGATTCTATTTGAATCGATATTAATATCTTGCTTAGATCAAGGCCCTGCTTCATACCATTCATTTTTTTACTTATACTTTCAGGTGTTTCAGAAAGATGTTTCAGTTTGATGTTTCTGTCTTCCTGTGAACCAATTAAGTATTGTTCGGATTCCACCAACAAATGTATAAGGAATTCACAGCAAGTATAAATATCATCACAGAGAGACTTGTCTCTTTGAAATATGTACTCCTACGATAGTTTATCACACCAGTGACAATACAACCACTTCCTGTATCTAACTTTATTCTCTCAAAGACACAAGAATCACCAAGTATTGAACTCCCAAAATGAGGCTAGGTTTTCTATAATCCTGATTATGATCTCTGGAACTTTAGAAAATCAAATAGTTTCCAGGATACACGAGTGGAGAACAGACCCGAATGCTTTTGTTATGAGGCAACCTGACCGGAACTAAGTTTCTCCAATGTCATTACACCTCTGATACACCCTTTAATAATTTCTCCTCACATTCCTCAGTTTTTCATTTATCAGTAAATGTAGTGATGTTGTTACTATCACACTGAAGCAAGAGGAATCAGTTCAGACAGGCTGTCAATATTTCCTACATTAAATTCTAGCATGTAATTGATCCGTAATTCTTCGCCATGCTTATGAGCTTTTTTTCTTTTTTTCTTTTCTTTCTTTTTCAGCCAGACTTGTTTCAACCAATATCAGCCTTTTTGGTGCATTTATATCTCTACTGAAATCTTCCTTGTGAAAGTCAATAAAATACCCTCGAGAGGAGGTACATATATTTTTGTATCAATAGCCAGCAATCAAGTCTCTTCTTGGTGATTTTTTTTTTTATCCTGAAGTATTTCTCTTATAGTCTGTCTCAAAAATATCACCATTGATTCGCCATAATTTTGATGCAATTCACAAACAATATTTCATCCAATTTCTTCCATCCCCACAACATCCTGGTCAAATTTCTGTCTTTCACTCCAGATTTTTTTCTAAAATGATACTGCACCTTCCTAAGAAGGTGTTTCTGAACTTCATTTCTCTCATATCTTAGTAAACTCTGAATGATTTCACCGAATTGCTAATTATTTTCCCTATAGCTTCTCTCTTCTGATGCCAGTGTTTCTCACTGACAGCTTTTAAAGCCAGCTTCAAAGTGATCAATTTATATTCAAATTTATGTCATATTTTTTTACTTGGTGAGAATGTAGTTACACGTTTACATAACAAATACCGCCATTTAACTGATAGTCTTATATAGATCAACAGTCATTTTTCTTTCTTTCTTTCATATTTAAATCCATTATAGCATTTTTTGCTTTTGCTGTTGATCTTGTTCACTTCTTTCATAGTTCTTATATATTTCTATAGTAACTTTGCTTATCAGTTGTGGAAATTGCATATAAAGAGGCTTATATTTGCCAAAATGAAGGGACATTGCTTTGTTGTAAATATTACCTGTGTATTTTGCTAATCACTGTTAACATCAAGTCAGTGGATTTTTTATCAATACTTGTCACGTGTAAATCTGTCTTTTGTGAGAGTATCACAAACAAATATTTTTTTCTAGGAACATTTCATTAGAAAACACATTTCAATGATTATATTCTTCACATTCCCAGCTCGTAATACACTTGTTGCTATAGCGTGGCTCTTACTATAACGACTGACAGATAAATACAGGAGGTCAGCCCTACTGCAAGGTAACATAGTAACAGTCGGTACTAGGTCATGTATATATTATCATGTATATTCTACGTTTATATTCGTTTATTCATATTCGTGTACCTTATATTTGAAAATTATTTCATCATCCCTTGTCTTGCCTTCAACAAATATTACTGGTTGCAGCCACCCTTTTCACCCTGAGCAGCATTACCTCCTCCAGGCACTTGATGTAGGTCTCCTTATTGAATCTGAGGTTGTACTGGAAGACGAATGGAGGCATAATGTCGCCATCACTAATGATCACTCCAAACATCATTATGCTGACTGTGTCTGGTGCTGTTTTTCTCACAGACGGTGCTCAATTGACTCTACAATACTGTGTAGTCAACAAAATCAAAAACAGTGCGCATGGGCAAAATAAAAAAATAAAATAGTGACAATTTACCCATCACATAAATATATACATATATGTGTGTGTGTAGTTGTATTTTTCATGTATGCATATATCTATGTATAATATATATATATATATATATATGAATGTAGGTGTGTATGCATGTGCCTATATGTACTCATATATGTATATATGCATATATATATAAAGTAACGATCATTTTCCAACCAAATGTGGCAAATAATATATATACATACACACACATATACAAACATATATATATATACAATATATATACATATATATATATATATTATATATCATATATATATATATATATATATATATATATATACATATATATATATATATATATATACAACACGCACACATATGTATTTAAACATATATATGTATATCTGTGTATGTATGTATGCAGTTATGCATATGTTCTTTAGCTTTATTTTAAAAATTTCTTACCGACAGAAAAAGATTTTTCCAACCTAGCAACAAGGATCTTTCATTGGAATCCAGACAACGTCAAACAGGGTTGTCATGTGTGTGACTATAGATGCGCGCACATGCCTGCGAGCGCACGCGCTTGTGTGTACCTGTATATCTGCACGTCTGTATATGTGCATATGTATGTGTGCGAGTGCTTTTGTGGACCAGCATATTTGCATATACATATATATGTATATGGATGTGTGTGTTTTTGTGCTTAGGTATATATTTAAAATCTATATATATGCATGTGTACATATACATACACGCATAATTATGTGTATATATGTATATGTATGCATATGTGCATATATATGTGCATGCATATGTATATATGCGTATGTGTATATATGTATATACATGTTTGTATATGCATATATAAATATGTATATATATATAAATATATATATAGAGAGAGAGTGTGTGTGTGTTTGCGTGTGTGTGTGTGTGTGTGTGTGTGTGTGTGTGTGTGTGTGTGTGTGTGTGTGTGTGTGTGTGTGTGTGTGTGTGTGTGTGTGTGTGTGTTTGTAAGCCCAAAGCTCACAACGTTCCATTCTGTTATCTGATCGTAGAGGCTCATTGCTGTAGCTGCTACTATTGTCGCTGTTGTTGTTATTGTTGTCATCGTTGTTGCTGCCGTTTCTGCCGCTGCCTTTGCTATTGTTGTTGTTGTTCTCGCTGTTGTTGCTGTTGTTAGCTTTTCTAGTAAGACCTCTGTAATATTCAGAGCCACCACTGATCAGAAGTTGATTATGTTCAATGCTTTCGACCCAGTCGACAAGAACGTCGCCAGCTACCATCTCTACATAATAACCATCCTAGTAACCGTCCCTTCGTGATAACCACCCTGTTGTGCAATGTCACATACCTAACTTGTTGATTTACCCATACAAAATATCCTATTTATTCAAGAATGATGCGTTCGTCTGCATATGCCTCTTCTGTTGATTAATTAATTCAACATATAATCGAGAAGATGGCTTTTGAGAATTGATGGGTCGCTGCCTCACTCTCTCTCACTCTCTCTCTTTCTCTCATTCTCTCTTTCTCTCTCTGTCTCTCTTTCTCATTCTCTCTCTCTCTCACTTACTCTCTTCTCTCTCTCTCTCTCTCTCTCTCTCTCTCTCTCTCTCTCTCTCTCTCTCTCTCTCTCTCTCTCTCTCTCTAGTTTTAACCATACTATCACATAAACCTTTTTTCTACATCTCAGGTAGTTCCTATGGTACCAACTGCTAAGGCGGGTAGCTTAGTGATTAGGGTATTCGACTCCCGATCGTAAAGTTGTGAGATCGATTTCTGGCGGCACATTGTGTCCCTGAGCAAGACACTTTATTTCACACTACTCTAGTCCAGTCAGCTGGCAAAAATAAGTTGTACTTATATTTCAAAGGTCCAGCCTTGTCACATCCTTGTTACATCACGCTGAATCTCCCTGAGAATTACGTTAAGGGTACCCGTATCTGTGGAGTGCTCAGCCACTTGCACGTTAATTTCATGTGGAACAGGCGTCGTTGTTACCATCGGGGTGTCAGTTAGTTAAGGTACCAAACAATGATTATACAACTGTAGGGGCTCAGGATTCTTTGGGCTCACGCCCAAAATATTTGATCTGCACTGCTACAATGTCCTCTAACCCCGACCGTTTTCAGCTCTTTCAACTTTGAGTATTGTAACCAAGGTCTTGTTTATCCACAGTTTGGTGTAACCAAAGCCTTCATTGAAGTTGTTTTACAGTTTAGCTTTCTGCTCTATATTTTACTATATTCATCATTCAGAACTAATTGGCAGACATCTCGATTTCCATTAATATTTATGCACTGAAAGCAGAAGGGAGCTATAAGATTACAATGATAGTTATATGTTAAATTTCATGCCTTCTTTCACATATCTCTAGACATATTACTGCGACGAAATGTTACAGTTTATTAAAAATCTATATTATTCACCAAAAACATATTTATATATATTTTTTTATATATACACACACACACACTCACATATATACATATGTGTATACATACATATATATATGTGTGTGTATGTATATATATATATATATATATATATATATATATATATTATATATATATATATACATATAACGGGGATGAACTGTAAGTGGATATCTAGTATGCTAGAAGATCCTCTATGGGTCTTACCACTAAGAAAAGAATGTTCTCAAGAAAATTTAGCAAACGCCAGAACGTTCAATTGAACGTTTAATTTCATTTCAGCCTTATTATTTAATTATATATATATATATATATATATATAATAATATATATATATATATATATATCAATTGCACTCCATATTCGAGATACCGACGAAGCTAAAGATGTTATTCATGCACTCAACTATGAGTTCACTACATCTTATAGCAGAAACAGCTCTAAGCTAATGAAGTTCAGAAAATAATCGTTTATTCCTTTCTCATCATCTTTTCTTACACACACACACACGCGCGCGCGCGCGCGCACACATAGTAGATGGAGAGATAGTGGGATAAATGTATATATGTGTCAGTGTGTATGTACGAATGTATGCATACACACACACACTCACAGACACACACAAACACATACACACACACACACCACACACAACACATACACATACATAGACACACACACACATACACACACACAAAAGATTCACAAAGCGTGCAAACCAGCAGGGGATTTAAGGGTTAGCCAAACATGAGATGGTTTGATAATATCCATATTCTCAGATGGTCACGCTTTGGAATCCAGCCGGAAAGCATAATGAGGGTTACTTTTGATAGGAGCCTATGGAGGAGGAGCCAGGTGTGTCTACCGCCACAGACCACCCAGGAATAATGGGCGGAGAAGTTGACTGAATGGACCTTCATCTTTTATCTTATCTTCATATTTTATCATTAGCCTGCGGCCATGCTGGGTATGGTTTTCAAGAGTTTATCGTCGAAAGAATTGACTTCGGTACTTATATTTTTAAAAGACTGTTACTATCGGTTTCTATTGCAAACCGGTAAGTTATGCAGAGGTAAACAGGCCAACACTGGTTATCAAACGGTGGTTACGGACAAGCAGACACAAAGAAACACACACACACAGACACACAAGAACACACACTCACATATTGTCCGTGTATATATACTGTTATGTGTTAGGACAGTAAAAAAATCTTGCAAACCAAGTAGACAAACGAAGAATATATATATATATAATATATATATATATAATATATATATATATATATATATATATTATATATATATATATATAATATATATATATACCTACACACATATATATATATACATATGTATGTGTATATATAATATATATCTAATATATATATATATATATATATATATATATAAGATAATATCGATATTTAAATTTCGATATTATCAAGTGGCCAGCATGGGAATAAATAACATACAAAGGTAATAATTTTAACAACTATAAATAAGGGTGTCTGAGCGACACCACCATGCCGAAATAGCAGTCAAATCCCTGACTCTAAAAACCACCTTATGTGTTCATATCGCACCATGAGTTAAGACAGAGAGACAAAATTAACTAGCAAAAAGATATTACTGAATAATTCAAGATCCTGGATTTGCTTCGAATAAGCTCTGCCTTCATCAGTTGAATATATCAGATAAGCACATAAATACGAATATATATACACAGAACACACGTTATACTCATAACGTTATACTTATAACGTGTGTTCTGTGTATATATTTTGTATTTATGTGTCCATCTGATATATTCAGCTGATGAAGGCAGAGCTTATATGTATGTATATATAATATATATATATGTATATATATATATAATATATATATATATATATATTATATATATATATATATTATATATATATATATAATATATATATATATATATATATATATATATATTTATAATATATATAATATTTATGTATATACTGCTATCATACCAGCTGCACTGCATTCCCTTCTTACTCTCCCTTCTCTTTCTTTTTCTTTCTTTCTTCGTCTTCTTCCTCTCCGCCACCTCCTTCCTAACTTTACCACTATTGCTGTTTAGAATAACACCTACGCAAATTTTATAAACAATACATTCAAAAAAGAAATGTCAAGAATTCAATCACTACTACCAACCACAAGTCACTTTCAGGGTACTTGACCATTTAATATCCTACTACTATCATGGCACTCCCGCATTCTTCTTCTCCTTCTCCTTCTTTTTTTCTTCTTCTTCTCCTCCTCCTCCTCCTCCTTTTTCTTCTCCTTCTTCCCTGCCAAGAATTCACAATGACCTCGAAGCCACAAGAGTAAAGAAGAGAGACAGAGACAGAGACAGGCAGAAACAAGGAAAATGCCCCTTGTATTTGAATACTATGCAAATATTCTTTCAAAAAATTTTCTTTTAATTTTTCCGAAATTTAATTGTTTTCCATACTTACAGTTGAAAAAGTCTCAGTGAGAAACTGGTACTGAAATGTTTTTATAAAATTATTTTAGCATTTTCTAGCTTGACTTTTTTCCATATATATCAACTCGTGTGTTCCTTTTCAACCTTCTACTATATATATATATATATATATATATATATATATATATATATATAGTGACGACCATGACTTTGAGGCTCAGTCTCAACGTATGGCTCACCACTTCACCCTACGTGGATACCCCCTCACCACTATCCACACCGCCCTTGCCAGAGCACGGTCCGTGGACCGTGTATCTGCTCTCTCTCCCCGAACCCGCCCTGTAGTCTCCCGCCTCCCGTTTCCCCTCACTTACCACCCCACGACCTACGTCTCCAAACCGCACCATTCTTCGAGCTTTCGTCATCCTCCAGTCCGACCCGTCCACTTCACACCTCTTCCCTAACCGACCCCTCCCTCTCTTCAAACGAGCCCACAACCTTCGAGACCTTTTGGTCCATAGCTCCTTCCCTGACCCTACCTCCCAACCCGGCTCGTTCCCCTGCTCCCGCCCACGTTGCCCACTTGCCCTTACCTCTCCAACACCACCCGCCTCACTAGCACCCACCATCGACCCTATCCATCATCCACTCCTTCACCTGCACCTCCATCAATATTATCTATTGCATCTCTTTCTCTGCTCTCTCTGCAATTCCTTGTACATCGGACAAACGGGACGCCGCTTGGCTGACCGGTTCGCGGAACACCTTCGTGACATCCACCTTGCGAACGACACACCGGTCTCACGCCATTTCGCTTCCACCGTCACTCCTTGCAACACCTCTGTGTTCGGTTTGTCCATACACAGAGGCCATCCGGATTCCGTTTCCGCCGTGAACCAGGAATTAATCTTCTCTCTTCGCTCTTATACGCCATTTGGTCTCAACTCTCCCCCCTCCTCATCTAACCCCCCTCTCCCCCCTCCTCACC
>NC_043000.1:89812089-89884589 GCF_006345805.1 Octopus sinensis
GTAGGTAGGTAGGTAGGTAGATAGATAGATAGATAGGTAGATAGATAGATATATAGGTAGGTAGGTAGGTAGGTAGGTAGATAGGTAGGTAGATAGATAGATAGATATATAGGTAGTAGGTAGGTAGGTAAGTAGGTAGATAGGTAGGTAGATACAGAGAGATATAAACAGACAGACAAACAGACAGACAGACAGACAGACAGACAGACAGGCAGGCAGATAGATAGATAGATAGATAGATAGATAGATAGATAGATAGATAGATAGATAGATAGATAGATAGATAGATAGATAGATAGATAGATAGATAGATATGTTTCTTTATTAGCCACACACGGCTGAACACAGAGGGGACAAATTACAAAGTAGAGCTTTTCTTTTTGGAGAGAAAAATAAGAAAAGAAAACGAAAAAATAAAAAGCGGGATATGTTTTTGATCAAAAGAGATCTGAAAAAAACGATCAATAGAGATCGTGTATCACAAAAATGTTATGATGTAAAGTGTAAAGGGGGAAGCAGATACGGTTTATCTGTGGAAAGAAAAGCCTACGGAAAAAAACCACGTTAACCTCGGTCAATAATGTCATATGTTAACACATTTATTTGCAAGTAAGTAACTCTCTGTTTTACATTTTTCCGGTTTCATAGGGTTATGCCCAAGGTGGCTTCGTTATTCATAGGTGCCATCCTTGCAACATCACCCATCCTTTTTTGAAACATTCGCTAGACAAAACTTGCCTCTCTACTCTCACTTTCCTTTTCCAGTGATACTTGAAGAAGTTGTTGAGAGATTGACCAGAGAGGAAAGTGTTTGTCTCTAATCCTTTCAGATGCGTCCACCAGATACATTCTTTCGCAACAGCCACAAGGATGATGAAAATAGCTCTTCCTTCCCGTTTGAAGGAAGGAGGCGTGACGATATTGACGATAGACTCGGCTGATAAACCGACTCGTCCTACACGTGACAGCAGTCGTTTATGTACATACTAAGCCATACATATACATATACATGTACATAGCTTAGTATAAATAGATATATCTATACTAAGCAATGCGGTTCCACACACACACAAACACTCGCACGCTCTCACACACACACACACACATATCGTGTATCAATTTCAGTTCAACAGTTGTGGCCATGCTGTGGTGCGCACCGCCATTGTCTTTGTTACATTTTCACTACTTGGATCCATGTCTGATATGTTGCTTTTCGTGAATGAGGGAGTTTTATATTACTGCCCTTGACTGCGTTTCCTGCGATGTAGGTTCATCTGGAACATTTGACAGGAGGATATCCAGTTTTGTCTTCAGGGCACCTACATCTACTCCATCCACGTCTTTCATGCTTATTGGGATGATGTTGAAGGGTTGTGTGTTCTTGAAGCTCTAGCTGATGCTATCTGGTCCTGTTGAAATATTTGGCACTAAGCAACGTCACCCTTTTCAGTGTGATGAATAAATTTAACTGCAAAAAAGAAAGAGGATGAAACATAAGCTGCAATAATTCATCCTTTCTATTATAGGCACAAGGCCTGATATTTGGGGGAAGGGGGTCAGTCGATTACATCGACCCCAGTGCGTAACTGGTACTTATTTCATAGACCCCGAAAGGATGAAAGGCAAAGTCGACCTCGGGAAGATTTGAACTCAGAACGTAGCGGCAGACGAAATACCTATTTCTTTACTACCCACAAGGGGCTAAACACAGAGAGGACAAACAAGGACAGACAAACGGATTAAGTCGATTAGATCGACCTCAGTGCGTAACTGGTACTTAATTTAATCGACCCCGAAAGGATGAAAGGTAAAGTCGACCTCAGCGGAATGTGAACTCAGAACGTAGTGGCAGACGAAATACCTATTTCTTTACTACCCACAAGGGGCTAAACAGAGAGGGGGAGAACAAGGACAGACAATCGGATTAAGTCGATTATATCGACCCCAGTGCGTAACTGGTACTTATTTAATCGATCCCGAAAGGTTGAAAGGCAAAGTCGACCTCGGCGGAATTTGAACTCAGAACGTAGCAGCAGACGAAATACCGCAAAGCATTTTTACCCGGCGTGCTTAACGAGTCAGCCGGCTCGCCGCCTTAGCAAAGAGCAAAGCAAACTGAAAGAGGCTTTTTTATACGAATATTATTTAGTATTAAAGAATCAGGAAGAAAACACACATTTATGTGTAGGAAAAAAGCAATGAAATTTTTGAATGGCTTGCAGTTGAAGAGATAATTCATACATGCAACGCTAGCGAAGTCGACATTCAAATGAAAGGTTTACCTAAGTGCGCGCATGCGCATAAACTGTAGTCCGGTCATGAACACTTTCCACTCAGGCCGAAGATAAGTATATATATATATATTATTACTTTTTTTTTATTGCGCATGCATAAAATGAACATAATATCGGGAATCTTAGTGAAAAGAACTGATGTCGCTGTTATAGACATTCTATGTACTTGGCTGGTAGTGGGACCTCCCATGGGAAAGTAGAACACATCTACTTTCTTGATGGCTTGTTGCCAACTCAATGTGGCAGTCCCATGAAAGAGAATCTTTCTAATTTACTTTCTTGCCCCCTGTATGAAAAGGGGATTCCCCTCCAATTGTTGGTGATCCCCAGCAGATAGCCACTCATTGATTTTTTTTTAAGTTAAAACAAGGGTGAGACGCCTCATTTTTGGTTAATTGAGCAAGTAGAAATAACAGCCAAATCACCCTCAAATATAGTCTTATGTCTTTAAAAAAATCCTAGATGGTCACGGCGGAAATATTTTTGACTATTGGTCATCTAGATTAGGCATATCCTTGGGTTGACCAAGAGCAACTTAAGCCAAGTTTGATTTTCTTTATTAGTCAAAGAATTAGGAAATCTGTTGGCAGACAACTCCAGATAAGAATGCGAGGAGAACTTTCTGGCCTGCAAGGTTATACGATCTGAAATATATATATATATATATTTATATATATATATATATATACTAAGCAATAAGGGTTCAGCAACGAATTGCCTTACCACATAACACATTCGGTATGTGGTAAGGCAATTCGTTGCTGAACCCTTATTGCTTAGTATTACTTAAATTTTCCTCAAATGAGGCTTTTACATGCCGAAGACTACTTGGTGTAATTGATAATTATTCCAAATTAATTTCACCCTTCATTATTACGGATAACCATATTTTATCTCAGTAGATGACTACAGCATCTTGTTTTGGCTACACGCGGTGGGAAGGGGCTGTTGACACAATCGTTTCATTCACAAATTTGAATTCGGTGATACTAGTTGAGGATTCTAGCTCGCTCTGATACTGAGTTGAGTTGGGGGGGGGGTTCCTAGTATCTCAAAATTCAATATATAATCATTTATGATTATAGTATTCCACGCTGAAGAGAAAAGAAGTTTCGGTAAGATAGAATTATTTAATATTTAATATTTTAATTCTTATGCTTTCCTAAAACTTGATTTCGAAACGTACGTCCGTGGTAACTTTAAAAATGTTTGATAGATTGCGGTTAATTCATTCTCTCTTACCTGTTTGTGTCAGCCTTCCAATTGCTGTTTTTACTGAGATCTCCCTTTTAGTAGAAGAAATAGCTATACCTTTGACTGCTATTTCTAATTTCGGTATGTGGTAGGCAATTCGTTGCTGAACCCTTATTGCTTAGTATTACTTAAATTTTCCTCAAATGAGGTTTTACATGCCGAAGACTACTTGGTGTAATTGATAATTATTCCAAATTAATTAATTTCACCCTTCATTATTACGGATAACCATATTTTATCTCAGTAGATGACTACAGCATCTTGTTTTGGCTACACGCGGGTGGGAAGGGGCTGTTGACACAATCGTTTCATTCACAAATTTGAATTCGGTGATACTAGTTGAGGATTCTAGCTCGCTCTGATACTGAGTTGAGTTGGTACCTCCTAGTATCTCAAAATTCAATATATAATCATTTATGATTATAGTATTCCACGCTGAAGAGAAAGAAGTTTCGGTAAGATAGAAGTATTTAATATTTATATTTTAATTCGTATGCTTTCCTAAAACTTGATTTCGAAACGTACGTCCGTGGATACTTAAAATGTTGATAAGAATTTTGCGGTTAATTCATTCTCTCTTACCTGTTTGTGTCGCCTTCCATTGCTGTTTTACTGAGATCTCCTTTTAGTAGAAGAATAGCTATAACCTTTGACTGCTATTTCTAAATTTCGGTATGTGGTAAGGCAATTCGTTGCTGAACCCTTATTGCTTAGTATTACTTAAATTTTCCTCAAATGAGGCTTTTACATGCCGAAGACTACTTGGTGTAATTGATAATTATTCCAAATTATTAATTTCACCCTTCATTATTACGGATAACCATATTTTATCTCATAGATGACTACAGCATCTTGTTTTGGCTACACGCGGGTGGGAAGGGGCTGTTGACACAATCGTTTCATTCACAAATTTGAATTCGGTGATACTAGTTGAGGATTCTAGCTCGCTCTGATACTGAGTTGAGTTGGTACCTCCTAGTATCTCAAAATTCAATATATAATCATTTATGATTATAGTATTCCACGCTGAAGAGAAAAGAAGTTTCGTAAGATAGAAGTATTTATATTTAAATAATATTTTAATTCTTATGCTTTCCTAAAACTTGATTTCGAAACGTACGTCCGTGGATAACTTTAAAAATGTTTGATAGATTGAGGTTAATTCATTCTCCTTACCTGTTTGTGTCAGCCTTCCAATTGCTGTTTTAACTGAGATCTCTCCCTTTTTAGTAGAAGAAATAGCTATAACCCTTGACTGCTATTTCAAATTTCGGTATGTGGTAAGGCAATTCGTTGCTGAACCCTTATTGCTTAGTATTACTTAAATTTTCCTCAAATGAGGCTTTTACATGCCGAAGACTACTTGGTGTAATTGATAATTATTCCAAATTAATTAATTTCACCCTTCATTATTACGGATAACTATATATATATATATATATATATATATATATTATATATATATAGAGAGAGAGGAGAGAGAGAGAGAGAGAGAGAGAGAAAGAGAAAGAGAGATATTCCTTTCTACTATAGGCACAAGCCCTGAGATTTTGGGGCGGGGGTAAGTCGATTACATCGACACCAGTACTCAAATGGTACTTATTTTATCGACCCCAGAAAGGATGAAAGGCAAAATCGGCCTCAGCGGAATTTGAATTCAGAACGTAAAGACAGACGACATGCCGCTAAGCATTTTGCCCTACATGCTAACCACTCTGCCGGTTCACCCCCTTATAAATATTGGTTTCAAATTTTAGTACAAGGCCAGCAGTTTCGGGGAGGGGTAAGTCGACCCCAATGATTAAATGGTATTTATTTTCTCGACCCAAAAAGGATGAAAAGTAAAGTCGACCTCAGCGGAATTTGAACTCAAAACGTAAAAATCGGGCAAAATGCCGCTAAGCATTCATTAATCATTTCCCTCACACTCATTACATTTCGGTAAATAAAACCAAAGAGAATTTTGTGCATTATTCAAAACTTCAGTGTCAATCTTTTCACATTGGACTCGTGTTTTCTTTCAATTTTTCAAAACTTCTCGGACTTTATACATAGACAACGGACTTAAGATGCCCTTAAACATATATATATATATATATTCCTTCTTTTTTCCGTTTCTCGCCGATTGTTTTCCGTACAACTAGAGCAGAGAAGCCCATTGTATGCATTCCCAGATTACAGATGCAAATTCACAGATAAAATATGTATTTTAAAAATTAATAAATAAATAAATTCATGAATAGATGTTGTTTTCACAGCGATAATGTTCTTCTCAGTACATGAGTCGTTCCAGTTAACACGATTTTTTGCACTACCTGTAGGCATGGTAAGCCTGGTATCATTTTCAAATAGGTTTCAGTGCCTTTTTTTATAATTCCTAGAGATCCTACAATCACTGGTACTGTAGTCGCCATGAGATGCCACATTTTTTCAATTTCTATTAGCAAGTCTTTATATTTACTGATCTTGTCAAATTCTTTCGCCGCTATATTGTGATCGCAAGGAATACTCATGTCAATTAATAAGCACACCTTTTTTTGTCTGATCTTTTATATTATTATTATTATTCTATGTTTGACTTTTGCTTTACATTTGTACAAGTTGGCTCCAAGTCTCGCCCAGAGACCTCAAGAGACAACAAGTTGGAAGTTCATGTTGGTGTTATGCCTAGGGTGCCATATATTACTAGTGAATGTTTAAGAAACCATAAGAAAATTATGTTTGTTTTAAAACTTGAGATTACATAGAAAGTATTTTGCTAGGATATGAGCAGTTCCTATGAGCACTATCTTTTGAATTTCTGCCATTTTGGGGTTTCCTGGTATCTGAGCTAGGTAGCAATCAGCCCCTTTTGCTATCATTCCCAGAGCAGCTATGACAACAGGTATAGTTTTAGTCTTCTCAGGTTCCACATTTTGCTAATTTCTATTTCAAGATCTTTATATTTGCTCAGTTTTATTATTATTATTGTTATTATTATTATTATTGTTATTATTATTATTATTATTATTATTATTATTATTATTATTATTATTATTATTTAATATTTTTTTTTAATAAATCATTTCTAGCTTCGTTTTTAAAAAGGAAATTGTTCTCGATATCTTAGAATTCAGTAATTAGCTGTAATTTTTATATTCGATATTCACAATGTCCGCTGACTTTCGACTTTAATGTATATACCACATGTTCAATAAAAGTTATAAATCTCATGTACCGAAAGCTCATGTACCGAAAGCTCATGTACCGAAATGCATTAAATTTAATGTCATGGAAGCAGAGATTATTCTGCCTATGTTAAGTCCCATTAAAACGAGAGGAGTGTGCGCATGCTTGTGTAATATTGCGTGTCTGTTGTGTGTCTAAGGATTAAACAAAATTTATGAAACGTTTGTATTTCGTGTGAGTGTGAGTAAATGCATTGTGTGAATGTGTAAATGTAAAGGCATAAATGAGTGCGTGTATGTGTGTGTGTAATGTGGTGGTATGTATGTATTTATGGATAGATAGATAGATAGATAGATAGATAGATAGATATGACAGATAGGTTGAACATACACACATGTGTGTATGTGTGTGAGGGGTGTGTATGTTTGTATGTATGATAGATAGATAGATAGATAGATAGATAGATAGATAGATAGATAGATAGATAGATAGATTGGTTGAACATACACACACGTGTGTATGTGTGTGAGGCGTATATATATGTGTGTGTATGCGTGGATGCGAGTGGGTTAGTTGTTAGGATGTTGCACTCATGATTGTTGAGATTGTGGTTTCAATTCTTGGACTGGGCAATGCATTGTGTTCTTGAGCAAAAAATTTCATTTCACGTTGCTCCAGTTCACTCAGCTAGCAAAAATGAGTAACCCTGAAACAGACTGGCATACCCCATGGCGGTCGGTGTTAGAGATATTTATGTCAAAGAATACGTATGAGTCTATATCTCAGAAGACCGGTTTGTGCGTGTGTGCATGTATGATATATACATATTATACACACCTATATATATATATATATTATATATATTATATATATATATATATATATATATATATATATATATATATATATATATAGGGAGAGTTACGAAAACAACAAAAGACGAAGACAGGTGGTATACAAAACAAACAGATGTATTAGTATAACGTTCAGGAATAGAAAAAAGTCTTTTACGTTTCGAATCTACGCTCTTCTACAGGAAGGAACATACATTCATATTAATATTAGGTAAGTTATTTCCGAGTTCACAGGGGAGAGAAGTTCAATTTAGTGATACTAAAATGAATTACTCACTGTATTATATACATATATATAGACAGGTTTAAGAGACAGAATCACCCTCAAGCAATTCAATCATCATTGAATGACATTATCCACAATAGGTACAAATAGGACTAAATATTAAAATTATCATAATTAATACCTACAATTCTTATTCCAAATTATCAAAATTAATACCTTCAATTCTTATTACAAATCATATACCTTACTACTTGAAGGTATTAATTTTAATAATTTGTAATAAGAATTGTAGGTATTAATTATGATAATTTTAATATTTAGTCCTATATGTACCTATTGTGGATAATGTCATTCAATGATGATTGAGTTGCTTAAGAGTGATTCTGTCTCTTAAACCTATCTATATACACATTCATATAGAGACACACACACATAGATATGTGTGTGTGTGTGTGTGTGTGTGTGTGTGTGTGTGTGTGTGTGTATACAGGTAAATTGCTGCCATTTGATACTTTTAATTTCGCGCATGCGCATTGTTTCTTTTTTATTTTGACGACTACACAGTATATAGTAGGCTCAATTGGGCACCATCTGTGAGAAAAACAGTACCATGACGCAATTCACTCAGCCAGAAATTTGGAAACGACATGCTGTACTACTAGGCATTCGCGCCGGAACCTCCAATGTGAACATTTCAAAGTTTTGGGTGTCAATCTGAGAACAATGCTATCTGGAGACATGTACCGAGAGTGATAATGATCAAACATCCAATGAACATCATGGTATTTGGATTGATCACTAGTGATGGTGACATTATGCCTCCATTCATCTTCTCACACGGCCTCAGACTCAACACGGAGGCTACATCAAGTGCCTGGAGGAAGTAGTACTGCCCTGGATCAAGCGGGTGACTGCTAGAAGACTCTATGTCTGGCAACAGGACTCTGCACCATGCCACGCATGCAGGAGGACCCAGTCATGGCTATCAGACAATTTCTGTGACCACATCATCTCTAACATCTGGCCTGCTGACTCTCCAGACTGCGAACCCCTTGATTATTATGTGTGAGACGTAATTGAGCGAGAGACCAACAAAACTCCTTGTAACACTAAAGATGAAGTGAAGACAAGGATAATGGCAGCATTCACCAACTTAAACAAGGAGACCGTCCAGAAGAGTTGCAGGAGAATCCGAAGTCGTCTGAAGGCCGTGATTGAAGCCAATTGCGATTTTATTGAATAAATTTACTCTTCAGTATTTCAAGATATTTTTATGTAATTTTGGTAAATACATCTGCTAAAATGAGATGTCAGTGTTATTTTTATTTTTGGGTAATTTGGATGACAGTTTATTCACCGCACCCTGTATGTATGTGTATATATATATATATATATATATATATATATAACGCAAAAGTCACACGCCACCCTAATCACACAAAAAAAATGTTTATATAAGAGATAGAATAATGAATACAGTTGTATATTTTATAATATAACATATTTACTAACGATAACATCGAAAAATACCTTAGGAATGAGAACCCAGGTTCGAAATTTCTCCAAGACACCTGATGAAGGCTGGAGGGTATATCAGCCGAAACGTTGTGTTAACAACAAACAAGATGAGGACAAATATCCGTCAAATGTAAATAATGTAAATAATGTACATAATTCCTCATCTCTTAAATATAGAACTGTATTAACAACTTCTCTTCCATGCTTTCTAAAATAAGAAATAATCATCATTTTTATGAACATTTATCACATTTACTTACAAAAAAATAACAAACTTGAAGATGTTGTGGCAAAGTGTTATTTTACTGGTGTGTGACTTTTGCGCCACGTTGTACATGTCTGTGTGTGTAAAGAAATAGATAGATAGATAGATAGATAGATAGATAGATAGATAGATAGATAGATAGATAGATAGATGGATGGATGGATGGATGGATGGATAGATAGATAGATAGATAGATAGATAGATAGATATAGATACACACACACACACACACATATGTATATTCACGTGTGTGTCTGTGTGTGTGTATGTATGTATGTGTAAAGAAATAGATAGATAGACAGATAGACAGACAGACAGATAGATAGATACACACACATATGTATATTCACGTGTGTGTATGTGTGCATGTGTGTGAGTGTAAAGAAATAGATAGATAGATAGATAGATAGATAGAAAATAGACAGACACACAACTAGAAAGATACACACACATATGTATATTCACGTGTGTGTGTGTGTGTGCAAAGAAATAGATAGAGAGAGAGAGAGAGAAAGAGGGAGAGAGAGACAGAGAGAGACAGACAGACAGACAGACAGACAGACAGATAGATAGATAGATAGATAGATAGATAGATAGATAGATAGATAGATAGATAGATAGACAGATAGATAGATAGATACACACATATATATATTCACGTGTGCGTGTGTGTGTGTGTATGTGTGTGTGTGTGTGTGTGCGTGTATGCATGCGTGTATGTATTTTTAAGCTGGCAAAATATTTTTGCGTATGGCTTTTCTGCGGTCCAGGCTTTTTTTTCGTAAACAGTTCATTTTATTTTTATCAATGCCTGCTGCAGACCCCGAGTACTTTACTCACGGCACATGACCTACGTATATGCAAATACATATTCAAGTATTACAGCAACTTGGTGGCAGACACCATTTCTTACGTTATTCATTGATGTCGTTCATCGGTTTGTTCCGCCTAGATTTCTCATTCATTCATTCATTCATCCTTCCGTTCATTCATTCATTCATGCTGAAAAAGAAAGACTGCGCATCATCCGTGCACTCTTATCTGCGCATGTATCTCCTCTTTCTTTCCCTCCCTTCTTCTCTCATATTCTGTCACCCTCCATCTCTCTCTCTCTCTCTCTCTCTCTCTCTCTCTCTCTATCTCTCTCTTTCTTTCTCTCCTGCCTTCCATCCCTCTTTTCGCCTTCTTTCCCTCCCTCTCTCGCTCTTCTCTTTCTCTCCCTCCCTCTTTCTATCTCCCCCTCCCACACACATACACAACCTGCTCATTCTTACAATGCACATATGTCTCCTCTCTCTCCCTTTTTGTCTCTGTCCCGCTCTCTATCTCTCTCTCTCTGTCTCCTCTCTCTCTCTCTTTCTCTCTCTCTCTTCTTTCTCTCTCTCTCGCTCGCTTTCTCACTTTCACACACTAATACGCAGACGCACATACACAACCTGCTCGTCCTTACACTGTTATTTACACACCTCTCTCCCTCACACACAGACATACTTTCTCTCTTTCTGTCTGTCTCCCTTTCACTCTCCCTCTTTCTCTCGCCTCCTTTTCTCTTCCTCTCCTTTCTCTCTCTCCCTTTATCTTTGTCTCTCTATCTCACTCTCCTCTTTCTCACACACACATGTACACAATCTGCTCATCCTTACACCCTAATCTACACATATATATCCTCCCTCTTTCTCTTTCCCCCCTTATCTTTGTCTCTCTCTCCTCTCTCTCTCTTCTCTCTCTCCCCCTCATCTTTGTCTCTCTCTTCTCTCTCTCTCTCTCCCCTCATCTTTGTCTCTCTCTCCCCTTATCTTTGTCTCTCTCTCTCCCCTTATCTTTGTCTCTCTCTCCTCTCTCTCTCTCCCCTCATCTTTGTCTCTCTCTCCTCTCTCTCTCCCCTCCTCTTTGTCTCCCTCTCCCCTTATCTTTGTCTCTCTCTCCTCTCTCTCTCTCCCCTTATCTTTGTCTCTCTCTCCTCTCTCTCTCCCCTTATCTTTGTCTCTCTCTCCTCTCTCTCTCTCCTTATCTTTGTCTCTCTCTCCTGCACGCACATGCGCACGCGCACATACACAATTTGTTCTTATCTATACATATATCACTTCGCTCACCACTTTGTTCTTTGTCTCTCTCTCTTTTCCCTTCACTTTCTCTCTTCCTCTCTTTCTCATTATCTTTTTCTCATTCTATCTATCTAGAAAGCCAGTTAGCTCTCTCTCTCTCTCACACACACACACACACACACACACACACACACACACGCACGCACGCACGCACACACTCATACACACAACATGCTGATGGCTCATCTCCATCCAGCATGAGTTTTCAGCCACTGCAAATCCATCCTAATACTCTCTATTACTGAATATTCATTACTAAAGGACAGAGGTCCAATAAAAAAAAAACAGCCATAAATATTGTCACGTAAACAACACGAGCGCTTGGCAACAAAAATAACAATGACCACAACCACCACGACAGTGGCGGCGACGGTGGCGGCGGTGACGATGACGACAACGTAGGCGAGCAAGAACGCCCACCCACCCCTCGCCATCCCTTGCCAAAAACAAAATTGTGTCAGGAACAATGGAATCAAAGAAAACATTTTTCAGAGACGTGTAAAACGAATGGGTAGAAGGATGAGATGTGGTGAAAGAAAGATGAAACAGCGAGAACGAAATGGTAAGAGGTATGAGGTAGTGTTCGGTCTGACATTGATGAACAGCAACAGCAAAAATGACAATAACAGTAACAACAATGATAATAATGTTTTTCTACTAAAGGCATGGGTGGGGAGACTAGTTCATTACATCGACCTCATTGCGTAACTGGTAAATAATTTATCATAGGTGCAGGAGTGGCTGTGTAGTAAGTAGCTTGCTTACCAACCACATGGTTCCGGGATCAGTCCCACAGCGTGGCACCTTGGGCAAGTGTCTTCTGTGAGTGGATTTGGTAGACGGAAACTGAAAGAAGCCCGTCGTATATATGTATATATATATATATATATATATATATGTATGTGTGTGTATACATTTGTGTGTCTGTGTTTGTCCCCCCAACATCGCTTGACAACCGATGCTTGTGTGCTTACGTCCCCGTAACTTAGCGGTTCGGCAAAAGAGACGATAGAATAAGTACTAGGCTTACAAGGAATAAGTCCTGGAGTCCATTTGCTCGACTAAAAGCGGTGCTCCAGCATGGTCGCGGTCAAATGACTGAAACAAGTAAAAGAGTAACCCCGAAAGAATGAAAGGCAAAGTCGACCTCGGCGGAATTTGAACCCAGAATGTAAAGACGGGCAAAAAATGCCGCTAAGCATTTTGCCCGGCATGCAAACGATTCTGCCAGCTCACTGTCTTAACAATAATGATAATAATCCTTTCTGCTATAGGCACAAGGCCTGAAATTTTGGAGAGGGAGCCGGCGATCATATCGACCCCAGTACGTAACGGCTACTTATTTTACCGAAACCGAAAGGATGAAAGGCAAAGTCGACGTCGGCGAAATTTGAAATCAGAACATAAAGACGAACGAAATACTGCTAAGTGTTTTGCCCAGTGTGCTAACGATTCTGCCAGCTCACTTGCCTCAGAAAGAAGATATGCAAACGTATGCTACAACAATAATGATCCTTTCTACTAAAGACACTGATCCTTAATTTATCGACCCCGAAAGGATAAAAGCAAAGTCGACCTCGGCGGAATTTGAACTCAAAGCATAGAGGTAGATGAAATGCCGCTAGGCGTAAGACGGCGAGCTGGCAAAACGTTAGCACGCTGGGCGAAATGCGTAGCCGTATTTCGTCTGCCGCTACGTTCTGAGTTCAAATTCCGCCGAGGTCGACTTTGCTTTTCATCCTTTCGGGGTCGATAAATTAAGTACCAGTTACGCACTGAGGTCGATATAATCGACTTAATCCGTCTGTTCTTCTTTGTCTCCTCTGTGTTTAGCCCCTTATGGGTAGTAAAGAAATAGTTATTTCGTCTGCCGCTACGTTCTGAGTTCAAATTCCGCCGGGGTCGACTTTGCCTTTCATCCTTTCGAGGTCGATTAAATAAGTACCAGTTAAGCACAGGGGTCGATATAATCGATTTAATCCGTTTGTCTGTCTTTGTTTGTCCTCTCTGTGTTTAGCCCCTTGTGGGTAGTAAAGAAATAGGTACTTCCTCTGCCGTTACATTTTGAGTTAAAATTCCGCCGAGGTCGACTTTGCCATTCATCCTTTCAGGGTCGATAAATTAAGTACCAGTTACGCACTGGGATAGGTGTAATCGACTTAATCCCTTTGTCAGTCCTTGTTTGTCCCCTCTGTGTTTAGCCCCTTGTGGGCAATAATTTTTTTTTTAAGAAAATAAGAAAATGCCGCCAAGCATTTCGTCCGGCATGCTAACGATTCTGCCAGTTGGCTGCCTTACAAATAACGATAAGGACAACGGCTTCAGTTCAAATCACAAAATAGAAGACAAATAAATTGTAAACGCAGCATTGAGAATAACTTTTATATCTTTTATATTCATATTTGCTTCAGTCATTGGAGTGTAGCTATGCTGGGGCAGCACCTGGAAAGGTTTAGCCGAACAAATCGACAGTCGGTGCATAGTACTTATTCTGTCGGTTGTCTTTCGATGAACCGCTATGTTACGTATAGGTAAACAAACCAACACCGGTTGTCAAGCGATGGTTGGGAGACAAACAAAATCGCAAACACATACACACACACGCACTCCTACACGTGTATGTATAGATATTATATATATATATATATATATATATATATATATATATATATAGAGAGAGAGAGAGAGAGAGACATATATACGTATATATATATATATATATATATCATTAATAATAAGGATATGTATACATGAATATATATGTTTATGTATATATATATATATATATATAGAGAGAGAGAGAGAGAGAGAGAGAAAGAGAGAGAGAAGCAGAAATTTGATCTGCTGCGCTAAATGCCCTAATTGTCAGGAACTATACATTGGCGAGACAGGGAATGCATTATTGGAACGCTCACGAGTTCACAGACAACAAATCCGGAACACTAATGTTCGCCAAATTTCATTGAACGAACACTAGAAATTTGTGGTGAGAAAATGTTTATAATTTTCCCTTTCCACACACTATATGACACAAGCGAAGTTGGAAGAAAGATAAAGGAAAAGCGTTTCATTAAAATGTTCGAACCTGTTCTGAACGGTGGATTAAAAAATATCTTTAACATATAGATATAAACAAATTACAGAAGACTCCCACTGATTGAAATAAAAGCGATCGAAACCGACTAAGTTTACTCACTCGTAAAACCATTACATGTAAACCGCAAGCTAATTGGTTTAGATAAAGCGAGATCTATGCCAGTAATATCGGTGCGCATGACCAAACGTGACGTTTAACCTGCATGCTTATCGGTCAACCGTATTCGAAAAATTCAGCTTGTCGGAGCCTTCTAAAAGGTATAAAAAGGAAGAAGTCAGTAATTTTCCTACAGTTGTCAAGAATCCAACTCAACTGTCAGTCAATACATTTTGAAATCTGATTATTCCTACGAAAGTATGAAAGCGCTAATTGAACTTTATGAATATTACTAAAGATTTTTGTTTTTAATGTTTAACACACTTCAACACTAAAAAAAAAAAATTTAATGCAATGATAAAAAAACTTGCAAACCAAACCATGTTGTAACTTTATTCAACTAATACAGGGGTCGCCAAAGGAGATCCGAGGGATCCCCTAAGAGTCGGCGAGGAATTACAGGGGTTCGATGATAGCCAAGGAGTCGAATGGGGTTCAGCGTGCAAAAGACCAGCTCGCCCAGATGAACTGCTTCAAATACTTAGCGCCATGAAACGTGGGAATACATAAATTTTCACGGCAGCGAGAAGTCTGTTCTTACTAACGTTCGAAGCCTTATGCCGTAATCTGTATCGTACCGTAAGTCCTTGAGTATAGTCCGCCCTTGAGTATAATACGCAGGGGATTTTTAGGGGGCTGTACTTCTGAAAAACCTAAACCTTGTGTATAATACGCACCCCTTCTCTAACTTGAGTCGTACGTAATTGAGCCAGCAGCACCTAGTCAAACAAACACTTCCGCGCATGCGTAATACAATAATGGTGATGTTCTTAACTGTTATATGGGAATGTAAATATGTTTGCAAATTGTTTTTGTTACATGTTATTCTGTGATCTGAATACGTTTATTTTAATAAATGTTACTTACTGTAAGTTATGGATGATTCTTTTACGACTTCATTGCTTTCAGGCTTAGCTTAAGGTATTTTCGCGCCCGAAATCACAAAATGCGTCTGAATAAACATTGCCGGACAGCAAATAGGGACTCGGACATTGCTTAAAAAATATTTTTCATTTTTAACCTCGTATATAGTACGCACCAGGGATTTTGACCTTTAAATTTTGGGGGAAATGTGGATTATACTCGAGGATTTACAGTAATCGAAGATTCAGAGGTGTGATTGAAGGGATGTGGACTGTCGAGTGTTTGCTTATGGAAATTACTATGCCTGCTAAGGGAGATAAGATATTAAATACATATCCCATAAACGTTTTTATTAGTAAGTCATTGTTGGTGTAGGATTTGTGACGCTGGAATGGTGATGACTTGAACGCTACGCCGTCCTTCGTGCTGTGGTTGTCTCTCTATTACAAAGTGCCTGATTTCAGTGTCGATACTGCGGCGAAAACCTTTCTGAGATCAGACGTCGGAGTGACTATTGGTGCAATACGAAAACAAGTGAAAGGTACCCACACCTTAAAGCGGCAGCTGAGCTTCTGGCATTTCCCAGCTCTCACATAGTGGAAGTTGGCTTCAGCCATGCAAATGCAATCCTCAGCAAACAGAGAAATCACCTGAACCTGGAGGAACGAGACGATTTGAGACTGAAACTGGCCTACATCCAGCTTGATATTAATGCCTTGATTCAGGATCATCATGCTAATCCTTCACATTAATGTTGTCAATTTCAGTAAAAGATATTCCTGCAACATGATGCGTTTTTCACATTTTCTAAGCGTGAAGACAATGTCATAAAAATTGAAAGTTTAATACTGTATACTCATACACGTAGTTTCAAATGTAAAAGTGTGTCATCTTCAATAGAATTTCTAAATTTGTCGTACATGTATATTTTAGGTAACATTTTAATTGCGAGCATCCGTACCCAATACGCATTTAAGACATGGTACGGTAAGGTAGGGTATTAGGATGGTCGTCGATGCGGAAGGAGAAGTGATAAAGAGGGTCGATGATCGAAAAAGTTTGGTGACCCCTGAACTAATATATTTATATTCATCTTTACACATTTACACAAATTCATATATGTGTGTGTGTGTGTGTGTGGTGTGTGTGTGTGTATGTGTGTGTATATATATATATATGTGTATATATATATATATATATAATATATATATATATATATGGTTAAAAAGGAACACACGAGTTGATATATATATGGGGAAAAAGTCAAGGTAGAAAATGCTAAAATAATTTTATAAAAAGCATTTTTAGTAGCGGTTTCGGATATTGAAACTTTTTCAACTTTAAGTATGGAAAACAATTAAATTTTGGAAAAATTAAATAAAAAGCTTTTTAAAAGAATATTTACATAGTATTCGAATACAAGGGGCATTTTCCTTGTTTCTGTCTGTCTCCGTCTCTCTTGTTTACTCTTGCGGGTTCTTTTATAAGCATATATACATATACATATATATATATATATATATATATATATATATATATATATATATATATATATATAAGACGGGTTTCTTTAAGTTTCCGTCTACCAAATCCACTTACAAGGCTTTGGTCGGCCCGAGGATATAGTAGAAGATACTTGCCCAAGGTACAACACAGTGGGACTGAACTCGGAATCATGTGGTTGGTAAGCAAACTGCTTACCACTCAGCCACATATACATACGTGTGTGGTGTGTGTGTGTGTGTGTGTGTGTGTGTGTGTACATGCAATGTGCCTCCACATAATTTCCGTCTACTAAATTCACTCACAAGAGGTTATGATACAAAATGCTTGCCCAAGATGACATGCCACTCACTAGGACTGAACCCGAAACCACATAATTGCAAAGCGAGCTTTTAAAACAGCGCTCCAAAACCTGAACCTACCAAACCGACCACATTTTTTTTTTTCTTTTTGATGGTTTGTTTGTTTTCGAGCCAACGTGATTGCTCGAAGTTCAAGAAATAACAATCAGTTGTTTATACAATTTAAAAAAAAACGGAAGTGAATTTGATCGTAAATATCTAATGTTATTCGCTATGGCGGATGAATTGGTATTTGCATGTCCTATGCTTTCGCTAATTGTTGTTAAGTGCAGGACTAACCGCAAACTGACACGGAATTTTTCTTTGACTTCACACGATTGATCTACTTCAGTGCTTCTCAGTCGGAGTCCATATGAACCTTGGGGGCCCACATAAGATTTTTTTTGTTAGAATTCATATGCAATGAAATCGGTTATATTTCTACAATATACAAAATATTCTAACAATTTTTTTTTTAAATACACTTCTAAATAGTATACAAGTATAAAAATATAACAGGATTTTTAGAACACCGATTAGTTATGAGTGTCCACCTGAGTAAAATAGGAATTAAGGGGTTCCATGGGCAAAAAATGGTTGAAAACACAGATCTAGCAGAACTTTCAAGATGTAAAAGCTGATGAGGGGTTGCAGCAGTTAGCACTTTCTACATCATCCTTGACAATCGACTGCATCGTGCTTTCGTTAATTTTCAATTTGCCTCTGTAGTTACAAGTAGGTATAGAAACCGTCTCAGCACTCTCCCTTTCTCTCCTCTTCTCTCTCTCCTCTTTCTCTCTCAATTTCTCTCCTCTCTCTTTCTCTCTCTTTCTCCTCCTCTCTATTTTTCTCTTTCTTTCTCTCTCATCTATCTCTTTCTCTCCCTTTGTTCTTCCTCTTCTCTCTCTTCTCGCTCTTCTCCCTCTCTCTCTGTCTATTTATCTCTATCTCTCTCAATCTATCTTTCTTTCTTTCTCTTGTTCCTTCTCTCTTTTTCTCTCCTTCTTTCTCTCTCTCTCTCTCTCTTTCTCTCACTCCCCCTCTCTGTCAACTTATAAAATGTAAGAGTTTCTTTTTTGCCACACCCTGTATATATGAGGGGTTTCCTTCAATTTCCATCAACCAAATTCCTTCTCAAGGAAACTATAGTAAAAAAAAAAGCATTTGTCCAAGGTGATGCGTTTTATTGTTACCAGTAATGATATAAGTGTGAATGTATGTGGCTTAGTGGTTAAAGCATTGCACTCATGATCGTAAGATTGTAGTTTCGATTCCTGGACTGTGTGATGCGTTGTGTTCTTGAGCAAAACACTTGCTTTCACTTTGCTCCAGGTTCCTCAAGTGGCAAAAATGAGTAATCCTGAAATTGACAGGCATCCCCGACGAGAGAGAGAATTTATATCCACCACAGAACCCGGAAAACCAGCCTTGCGGGTTTAAAGCTCGGAAAGAATCTTTAGTCCTTTTTTGTCTTTATATATATATATATATATATATATATTCTAGACATAAATACTGTAATGAAGGACCACATTGGATAGTGTTCTGATTATTTTTTAAACAGAGGTGATGGCTGGAAGGCCTTCGACCGTGGGTCTTCTCTATCACTGGTAATCGGTCTGCAAGAAATAGCAGCTATTTACCATTAAATTATATCCTACATTAGATTATGTAATCCGAGCTACATGTTTCTTGAGAAAATACGACAGTATAGTCATGGCTTAAAATATTTTGATCAAAGGTGTGCTTAATTAGTGCCGACTTGAGGCCAAACAACACAATTAGACATGAAATAATGCTACAGTTTACTCCTCTTATCTGGTACTCAGATAATCAGAACTCTCAAGCAACTGTCATCCAGAAAACTAAAAGATGTGTTATTAATTAGAGTCATGAGATTTTGTGCTAATTTGTGATAATTAATTGCCATTAAAAGAAAGTCAGTTTCTGCTGTATCTAAAATAGACCTCTGCTTCTCAAAGTACAGTGTTTTATTGTATTATAATTACAGTACTTGCATTTCATTAAGTAAGTAAAAATTGATTTTAACTTAAACTATATTTTTATATCTTTCTATTTCATTTCTGTTATATTGAGAATATCAATAATAATTCTTTGCTCCTTTTCGAACCATGCCTGGCTCATCAAGGCCGGTTTCCCGGTTTCCTTGGCGTATAGGTTCCCCACCTAGACGGGACGCCGGTCCGTCGCAGGTGAGCTGCAAGATGCAGGAGGAAAGAGTGAGAGAAAGTTGTGGCGAAAGAGTCAGCAGAAGTTCGCCATTACCTTCTGCGGGAGCCGCGTGGAGCTTAGGTGAGCTGCAAGATGCAGGAGGAAAGAGTGAGAGAAAGTTGTGGCGAAAGAGTCAGCAGAAGTTCGCCATTACCTTCTGCCGGAGCCGCATGGAGCTTAGGTGTTTCGCTCATAAACACCTGAGATTCGAGGTCTGAGATTCGAACCCACGATCCCTCGACTGCGAGTCCGCTGCTCTAACCACTAGGTAATGTGCCTCCACCACATCAATAATAATAGTGATGTATAAATTTCAAGGTGTTATGGTAATTCAAAAAGTGATTATCAGATATCCGACAAAACACCGGTTCCAGTGATGTCCTAATTTTCACGCAATACACTGCGACTAATGTATCTACAAAGCAACTATATATCACTGACATTTACGTGTGTGTGCGCGCGCGAGTCTGTGTGTGTGTGTATTTGCCTGTGTGTCTATGTAGATAGAGAGACGGACCGACAGACAGACAGACAAGGAGATAGATAGATAGATAGATAGATAGATAGATAGATAGATAGATAGATAGATAGATAGATAGATAGATGATGGATGGATAGATAGATAGATAGATAGATAGAGATAGATAGATAGATAGATAGATAGATAGATAGATAGAGATAGATAGATAGATAGAGAGATAGATAGATAGATAGATAGATAGATAGATAGATGGATAGATAGATAGATAGATAGAGATAGATAGATAGATAGATAGATAGATAGATAGATAGATAGATAGATAGATAGATAGATAGATAGATAGATAGATATGACTTACTTCCTTCACTTTCCGTCTGCTAAATCGACTGAAAAGACTTTAGTTGACCCTGGAAAATAATAGAAGATATTTGCCAAAGATTCCATGTAGTGGAACTCGACCCAAAACCATCTGGTTGAGAAGCAAACATCTTGACACACAGTCACTATATAATATGTGGATACCGGCCTGTAATTTGCCTACCGTATTGCTGTTTTCGATGTTTTTCAATCACTGCAGTATCCTATCCATTGTGCAGCTATTCGTGTATGACATTCACCAAATCTTTTGATCCAGTAGCCTTGAACTTCATCTAGTCCTGGGGCCTTCCAGTTGCTCTTTTTTTTTTTTTCTTTTTTTTTTTGGTGGGGTGCTAATTTCCTTCACTCCCCTAACTGAAATGACTAGTTCTGCCTGTTTTGGACAGACTATTGTTTGTTTCAGTTCTTGCAACCATTCAGCATCCTTCTTGTGCTCCTTTTCTTTGCTCCAGATGTCACTCCAAAACTTTTGACTTTCATTGTTATCTGGTTTCAACTTTTCATCTGTACACTCTCCATTTATTTCTTTGTAGAATCTCTTCTGATCTACTCTGAATAACCTATTCTGCTGGTAACCCTTCATTCTTTGGTCGCATCTTACTATTTTTGCTTTCTTTGCAATGAGGCGCTGTTTCTGTTCAGTGCCCTGTGTTTTTGTTCGCTTTTAAGCTCCCACTTTTCTTTATTATTATCATTATCATTATTGTTATTATTAATATTATTATTATCATTATCATTATTATTATTATTATTATTATTATTATTATTATTATTATTATTCAGTAGTTTTAGTTTTATTTTTATAGCGTGCTTTCACTTCACTACCGAGCGCAGCTCTGTGTGCCTTGGGTATGTGCTGTGATTTGTTGTGATGCTCTGATGGTTATTGTATGGAAAGTGTTCTGCGTAGGATGTGTGCAGTGCCTAGTAGTGCAATTTTCTGTATGTTATATGTGTTTGTAAGTCCTGGTGTTTTTGTTATGTATTTGTCTGAATATTTTTTTATCATGCCTAATGCACCTACTATGATAGGAATTGTTTCTGTTTTCAGATTCCACATTCTAGTTACCTCTATTTCCAGGTCTTTGTATTTTGAGAGTTTCTCCATTTCTTTTAGAGACACGTTGTCATCTGCCGGTACTGATACATCAATTAGAAAGCATTTTTTTCTTCATGGTCTCTGACAACTATATCTGGTCTGTTGGCCTTAATTTCTCTATCTATTTTATTATTATTATTATTATTATTATTATTATTATTGTATTATTATTATATTATTATTATTATTATTATTATTGTCATTATTATTATTATTATTATTATTATTATTATTATTATTATTTATTATTATTATTATTATTATTTATTATTATTATTATTATTATTATTATATTATTATTATTATTATTTATTATCATTATTATTATTATATTATTATTATTATTATTACTATTATTTGTTTGGCATTTGCTTTGTATTTGCACAAGTTGACTCCAAGTCTCACCCAGAGACCTCATGAGACAACAAGTTAGAAGTTCAAGTTGGTGCTATGAAACTGGTGCCATATTTTTCATTTTGCACAAAGTATTGTTCTAGAGAATACCTGTGAAAATATAAGAAAATTAGAAGATTGTTCTAAAAGTAATTTGATTATCAAGATGACAGTAAAAGGTGCTTTCCATTATATACGTTTAAAAGTATTTTGATACTGTTTACAGATTAAGATATTTTGAGAATTACATAGATTAACAACGACAACAACAACAACAACAACAACAATAATGATGATGGTGATTTCTTTTACTTTTAAATAACAATAAGAAGGAAAGTAAGAATAAAAAAGTATAGCATAATAGATAATACTGCGTAAAAAATATTACATGGGTGATACATTCGAACAAATATGTCGGATACACAAATGAGCTAGATAAGAGATATACAAATACAATATTCGTTTCAAATTTTGGCACAAGGCCAGCAATTTCGGGGGAGAGGACTAGTTGATTACATCGACCCCAGTGCTCAACTGGTATTTATTTTATTGACACTGAAATGATAAAAGGCAAAGTCGATCCCGACGGAATTTGAACTCAGAACGTAGAGACGGACGAAATGCCTCTAAGCATTTTAACAGACGTACTAAAGATTCTTCCTGCTCACCGCCCTAAATATGCAAATACATTACAATATATGAACATTTGTATATGTGTGCGTGTATGTGTGTGCGCGTGTATGTATTTATATATAGATAAATAGATAAGTTTCTTTATTGGCCACACAGGGCTGCACACAGATGGGACAAGTTACAAGGTAGAGCTTTTCTTTTGGGGGATGAAGAGAACAAAAAACAAAAGAAAAAAAAAAGGGGTGGCGTAGGTTTTCGATCAAGAGGGATCGTAAACGGGAAGAAAAGAACAAAAAAAATTTGAATAAAATAAAAGGAATAAAAAGAAAAAAAAGAAAAGGAAAAGGAACAAAAGGAAAGAGAAATGAAAAAAGAAGAAAAAAGGGGAAAAAGGGGGAAGAGGAAAAAAACGATCAATAGGGATCGTGTATCACAGTGTTATGATATATGGTGTAAAGGGGAAAGCAAGTAAGGTTTATCCGTGGGAAGAAAAGCCTACGAAAAAGACCACGGTAACCTTGGTCAATATTGTTATATGTTACCACATTTGTTTCCAAGTGGGTAACCCTCTGTTTTCAATTTCTGGGTTCATAGGATTATGCTCAAGGTGGCTTCGTCATTCATACGTGCCATCCTTGCTACATTCACCCATCTTTTTTTAAAACATTCGCTAGACAAAACTTGCCTCTCTACTCTCACTTTCCTTTTCAAGTGGTACTTGAAGAAGTTGATGAGAGATTGACCAGAGAGGAAAGTGTTTGTCTCCAATCCTTTCAGACGCGTCCACCAGATACATTCTTTCGCCATAGCCACAAGGATGATGAAAATAGCTCTTCCTTCCCGTTTGAAGGAAGGAGGCGTGACAATATTGACGATAGACTCAGCTGACAAACCGACTCGTCCCACACGTGACAGCAGTTGTTCGACATAAGCCACAGGTCGGAAATTGTTGGACACTGCACGAGTGCGTGCAGAACGGTTTCGTCGCTCTGACCGCATCTCGGGCAGGTCGGCCCCGTGTTTCTCGAGCCGTGTCTGTAGAGCTTATCCCGAACGGGTAGCGCTTCTCGGTAGCACTGCCAGGCCAGGGATCTCTGGAAGTTGTCCATGGGCCCTGGCCCGAAAGTCGTCCTGAACAGGCGGGTCAGGTACTCCTCGTCGACGTCCAGGTTCGCCCCGAGCTCGTCGTCGTACCTCCCCTCCACTAATCCCCTATAGAATGCTTTGGTTGTGTTGAAGTCACTCAAGGTCGACCCGGGACGGCAGAGTTGCTTGAGAGCAACGCGACACTCGCGGTGCCAATCGCCCTTCCTCGGCCTCTTTTTGATCCACGACTGCAGTTCGGTCATGGAGACGAGCTGCGGGAAAGCGTGCCTCACAAACGGCGACCACACCTGTTCACCGTCGTCTACATAGAGCCAGAGATGTCGCAGTCTCAGCGCGTGTCTGCGCATCATCAACCACGGCATGCCCAGCCCTCCTTTTAACGGGTGTTGACAGCAAATGGATCGTCTGACCATCGGGACGCATCCTTTCCACAAGAAGCGAAAGAGAATGCATTCTAGTTTGGTGATGGTAGGGTCGGGACAAGGTACGACGGTCAGGCGGTAGTAGATGACGGACGCGATGTACGTGTTCGCCACCTCCGCCCGACCTTTTAGGGACAGTTTCCTCTCGGCCATTGCCGGGCGAGAGTGACCACCCTACTCGTTATCTCGTTCCAGTTCTTCTCCACTTGGAGGTCCGGACCAAACCAGACCCCGAACAACTCAACCGGGCCGTCGGTCCAGCGTCCCACGACGGAGGCGCTGGTGGACGGCATGGGCTTGCTTCTCCAGGTGCCTAGTCGCAAGCCCACTGACTTTTCCGGTTGATTTTCGCTCCTGTCACCGCTTCGTAGTTTTTCAGTGTCTCGCCGACCTGCTCGATGTGCTCGTGGCTAGACACTATGACGGTGACGTCGTCCGCGTATGCAGACACGCTCGTCCCGCATCCCAGTTCTCGCGAGATGCCCCTCAAAGTTGCCAGCTTCCGCAATAATGGCTCGAGAGTCAATACGTATAGAAGCGACGAGAGGGGGCATCCCTGACGGACCGAAATAGATAGATAGATAGATAGATAGATAGATAGATAGATAGATAGATAGATAGATAGATAGATAGATAGATAGATAGATAGATAGAGAGTGAGAGAGAGAGGGATATGTTAACCTCATAAAGGGATGGTTACATCCAACGGAATGCTGGTTCGATATCTAGTATTATTGGGGAATGAAATTCCCTTAAAACTATTGGTATATATTAAGCATATAGTTCATATCCAGTTAAATGAAGGAAAGAAAATAGAGAGTAGAAAGTTAATAATTATTTATTAATTACAAATTGGTAGTCTTTACTTCTTACAGCCGTTTCCATTAATACTCAAGAATTTATTTACAAATTTGTGCATTAAATTTGCATTAATATGCTGTGAGCATAATTTCATCAGAGAAAAAAGATATACATTAAGATGTTACATGTCGACCTATCAGTTCAAACCAGCAGATTAAATATGGCGATTTATTATTTTGATATTATAATGTGCGGGTGAAGGATTGACGGATTGATTAGAATGTAATGATGAACAAAGGAAAAATATAAAATCAAATAAGGTAAAATAGAAATAAATGAAGAAAAATTAAAATAAATAAGATAAATGTATAGTGAGTGAAAAGAATAAAAATATTCATTTATAAGATATAAGAGTATAAAACATACACACGCACATATACTCTTTTACTCTTTTACTTGTTTCAGTCATTTGACTGTGGTCATGCTGGAGCACCGCCTTTAATCGAACAAATCGAACCCAGGACTTATTCTTTGTAAGACTAGTACTTATTCTATCGGTTACTTTTGCCAAACCGCTAAGTTACACACCAGCATCGGTTGTCAAACATATACACACACATACATACATATATATATGGCCCAGTGGTTAGGGCAGCGGACTCGCGGTCATAGGATCGCGGTTTCGATTCCCAGACCGGGCGTTGTGAGTGTTTATTGAGCGAAAACACCTAAAACCTCCACGAGGCTCCGGCAGGGGATGGTGGTAATCCCTGCTGTACTCTTTCACCACCACTTTCTCTCACTCTTACTTCCTGTTTCTGTTGTACCTGTATTTCAAGGGGCCGGCCTTGTCACTCTCTGTGTCACGCTGAATATCCCCGAGAACTACGTTAAGGGTGCACGTGTCTGTGGAGTGCTCAGCCACTTACACGTTAATTTCACGAGCAGGCTGTTCCGTTGATTCAGATCAACCGGAGCCCTCATCGTCGTAACCGACGGAGTGCTTCCATATATATATAGATATATATGTGTGTGTGTGTGTGTGTGTGTGTGTGTGTGTGTGTGTGTGTGTGTGTGTGTGTGTGTGTGTATGTATATATACATATATACGACGGGATTCTTTCAGTTTCAGTCTAGCAAATCCACTCACAAGGCTTTGGTCGGCCTGTGGCTATAGTAGAAGACACTTGCCCAAGGTCCCACGCAGTGGGACTAAACCCGGAACCATGCGGTTCGTAAGCAAGCTACTTACCACACACCCACTCCTACGCCTATATATATATATATATATATATATATATATTTCGTACCCATCACACCTATTAAAAAAATTAATATAGATCCATTTTAGTCAATCAGTGCCTATTGGTTGAAGAAATGTTGAATTAGTATGTATACGTAATAGCGTCTCTTGAAAGAAATATATCTATTCTTAACGATTTTATGAAAATGTGTGAGACTGTGCATATTTTTTTTATATCATAGGCCAACAATAGCCATAGGGTGTTTATACGTACATAAGAATATGATTACACTTACATGCATACATGTGTTCATATATATATATATATGGTGGCTGCCCCCTCGTTATCGAGTATGGCCATTGCACGAAGTTTAACCAATGTTGTTATCGTGCAATGCCTGTGCAAGAAGTTTTTTTTTAAATGAGGAAAGGTTGTGCACTGATTCAATCCCACTCACTAAGCAACAGCAGCCATAATCCGAAAAGAAGAACAAATCAACATCATCGGTAACCACTGAGCGCAGGTTTTATGTTGGAGTTATCCCAGTTACCTGAGTTACCTTCTCCTAGAAGGATGCCCTAACAAAGGCTAGGAGTCCTTCACTCCTAATGGTTTAACCGCGCGATCGGGTATTCAGTCCGATTATTTCTATGTCCCCACGCATGATACAGTCTTAAGACATTTATTGGATGGCCGCTGACTCTCAAGAGTTCCTCCGGCCTTTGACGGGTTTTGTTTTTCATCCCGCAAGGTGTCCAATAAACACCCTCCTCACCAAGCAAGCTTGGTGGGGTTGCCGGTTTAGTCGCCAACGACCCGACCATGCAACAGGTTGTACTGGGTTACATGTTACCAGTAGCACTCGAAAGTGACCTGACATATATATATATATATATATATATATATATATATATAAACGGTAAAGACCCCCTTCGGTCATGAATGACCATGGGATTGCACCTAGAAAGTTACCCTCCTAGACACAAGTCCGGGCAAGGTTGTTTATGGAAGCCCAGCAGTCGCCCATGCATACCGGCCTCCCCTCTCCACGCCACCAGTGTTATCCAAGGGAAAGACAAAGGTCGATACAGCTTGGCACCAGTGACGTCGCAACTCATTTCTACAGCTGAGTGAACTGGAGCAACGTGAAATAAAGTGCCTTGCTCAAGAACACAACACGCAGCCCGGTCCGGGATTCGAGCTCACAACCTCACGATCGTAAGCTCGACGCTCTAACCACTGAGCCAATACATACATGCATACATACATACATACATACATACATACATACATACATACATACATACATACATACATACATACATACATACATATGTGCATGTATGTGTATGTATTTATGTATACTGTCCTTCATTTGTTAGTGGTATCATGCATGTTCTCTTGTAATGCAGCATGGTTTTCTGCTCTTTTGTAGAGAACGATCTCAGGTCCATCCAGCCGTAATTTTGCATATAATGGCTGTCTTAGTAGTGAGTACGTGAAAAGATGCGTCATTACTCATATTTACCCTCGGGTCACACACTGTCTATTACTCTAAAATTACAATCTCTCCAGTGACTCTGTGTGTGTGTGTGTGTGTGTGTGTGTGTGTGTGTGTGTGTGTGTGTGCATGCGCGCGCGTGTGATAAATTAACACAGGTTAGAAATGAAAGAGGCGATAAGAAGAATCAACAAAATTAAATAAAATATGTTGTTGTCATGGTGACATATAAGATTGTACTGTGACCAATTATTCATATTACGGTAAAACTATAAGAGCTGGTCTGAAATCCGTTGCTATAGTAATGTCGATGGGTGGATGGGTGGATGGATGGATGGATATGGGTGGGTGGATGGATGGATGGATTTGGGTGGATGGGTGGATGGTTGGATGGATAGATGGATGGATGGATGTTCCCTTTCTCTTTTTAATTTTTTACCGGTCACCTACTTGGTTCCAAGGTTGTGAAGGAAAGCACCTTGTTTTAACTATCATCCATTAAAACTTAAAGTCTTCCAGATTTTTATAGTTCCCTTTGTAGCGTATGAATTAAGGATTTGCGTTCTCTCCCCAAGATCCCAAATTCAGCCATACTTTGCTCCAGAAGAATTGGGTGTATCCTGTTGCTCCAATAATAATAGGTATGAAGCTAAAGGCGTATCTTGGGTACTGGATTTACAAACTCTGTTTCAATAGTTCATAGATGTCCTCTTTCTCTTTTTTTTTTTTTTTTTGTCTAACCAAATTAGTGCCAAGAGGGCAGCTGATTCATTGTGGTCCCAGACAGTCTATCATTCTGAAAGATGCCTTTTTTTGTCGTGAATGCTCTCCGAGTCAATTTGCTCCTTATCACTTCTAAGTTTTGGTCTTTCAGGTATTCGATAGCAATGTATGTATGTATGTGTGTTTGTGCATGTGAGTTTGCATCTGTGTGTGTATCTGCGCATGCGTGTCTGTGTGGGGGGTGACTGAATGCACGAATGCAGTGGGCAAGAAACACTGAAAAGCATGTAATAAATACAAATATATTTCTTTATTGCCCACAAGGGACTAAACATAGAGAGGACAAACAAGGACAGACAAACGGATTAAGTCGATTATATCAACTCCAGTGTGTAACTGGTACTTATTTAATCGACCCCAAAAGGATGAAAGGCAAAGTCGACCTCGGCGGAATTTGAACTCAGAACGTAGCGGCAGACGAAATACGGCTACGCATTTTGCCCGGCGTGCTAACGGCTCTGCCAGCTCGCCGCCTTCTATGCTCAGACCTGATAAAACACCTAACAGTCAATTATTATTATTATTATTATTATTATTATTATTATTATTATTATTATTATTGATTATTATTAATGTGGAAAGATGGCAGAATCATTATTGTACTGGACAAAATGCTTAGGGGTATTTTTGGCTGTTTACATTCTTATCAAACACTACCAAAGTTGACTTTTTCCTTTTATCTTTTTCGTGCCAACAAAATGGTACCAGTCAAGAAGTGAGGTCAGTGTAATCGACATGGCCCCTCTCCTCAAAGTGCTAGCCTTGTGCCAAAATTAGAAAGAGATAATAAGGTGGCGAACTAGCGAAATCGTTAGTGCGTCGATAAAATGCGTAGGGGAATTTCTTTTTGTTCTTTACATTGAGTTAATATTGCTCTGAGAACAAGTTTACTTTTCATCCCTTCACTGTCGATAAAGTACCAGTAAAATACTGGTGTCAATATAATCGACTGATCCGCTCCTCTTAAAAACGCTACCCTTGTACGTAAGTCAGAAACCCTTACTATACACAGATAAAAAAAAAACGTCGAGCTGGCAAAATCGTTAAAGTTTCGGAAAAACGAATATTCTGTGATATTCGTTCAGAATATTTACATTCTGAGCTCAAATTGTACTAGTCGCCATTGGAGGGAAAGGAGTCGATAAAATAAAGTACCAGTCAAGTACTAGGGTCGATGTTATCGACTAATTTTCTCCCCTTAAAAAGGCTGGCCTTGTGTCTGAATTCGAAACTCTGTGTGTGTGTGTGTGTATGTGTGTGTGTGTGTGTATGTGTGTGTGTGTGTGATCGTGAGTCCAATTCTTGAACCAGATCATGCGTTGCGTTCTTGAGCAAAACACTTCATTTCGCGTTGCTCTGTGATCAGTTTGGCACCTAACACGTGGTACACCATGCACCTGTTCAGGAAACGTCGATTTAATGGAAAAAGCGAGGTAACGTTCAGCACAAACATTCGATCTTTTACAGACTACGAGATACTACCACTGTACACACGTGTGTGTGTGTGTTGCATAAAAAGTTTATGCCGTACCAGGAATCATTATTTTATGAAATTTTAATGTAAAATTATTTCACGAACCTTAAAAGTATCTCTCTGCTACTTCTTTACAATTGCAGACGCATCTTGCAGCTTCAGGACTAAAATATATATATTTAAATCGTGTACTAGCTGCTTAATAGTGGAGGCGCGTGGCTTAGTGGTTAGGGTGTCAGTATCATGATCGTAAGATTGTGGTTTCGATTCCTGGACCGGGTGACGCATTGTGTTCTTGAGTAAAACACTTCATTTCATGTTGCTCCAGTCCACTCAGCTGGCAAAAATGAGTAACGCTGCTATGGACTGGCGTCTCGTCCAGCTGGGGAACACATACGCCATAGAAACCGGGAAACCGGGCCCATGAGCCTGGCTAGGCTTTAAAAGGGCACATTTAAAAACTAGATGCTTAATAAAGATACTAAACATTTATTACAGATATAGACTGAAGGAACAGTAAGTATCGAAAGAAACATTCGAAATACAATAATATCTGTTTCAACACACCGTTTCACATCAGGATTCTTGCAACACAAATTCATAAATGTCATTTTCATTTTTTTTTTAACTTTAACTGGTTTCAGTCATTGACTGCACCCATGCTGGGATAATGCCTTGAAGGGTTTAGTCGACCTCAGTACTTTTTTTTTTTAGCCTAGTAATTATTCTTTCGATCTGTTTTGCTAAACCGCTGAGTTACGATGGACGAAAACAAACCAACACCTGTTGACAAACAGTAAGGTGTGGATAAAAACGAACACACACACATGGGTGTATGTGTGTGTGTTTGTGTTGTATTGTTCTTTCTCGAGCCATGCCTGGCTCATAGGGCCGGTTTCACGATTTCCTTGGCGTATAGGTTCCCCACCTAGACGGGACACCGGTCCGTCGCAGGTGAGCTGCAAGATGCAGGAGGAAAGAGTGAGAGAAAGTTGTGGCGAAAGAGTCAGCAGAAGTTCGCCATTACCTTCTGCCGGAGCCGCGTGGAGCTTAGGTGTTTCGCTCGTAAACACACACATCGCCCGGTCTGAGATTCGAACCCACGATCCCTCGACCGCGAGTCCGCTGCTCTAACCACTAGGCCACATGTGTTTGTGTGTGTGTACACGACAAGCCTCTTTCAGTTTCCGTCTCTTTACGTTCTGAGTTCATATACCACTAAGTTTACTTTGCTTTTCTTCATTTCGATATCGATAAAATAAGAACCAGATGAGAACTGAGGCCGATGTTATCGACTTCACTCTCCGTCGATATTAATGGCCTTGTGGCAAAATTTATAATCATTATTTTTTCTTGACTTTAAATTATTGTGTATTCATACCTAACCAAATAACAATTTATGCAGAAAGCAAATAATAATTTGTAGAAATTATAACTTGCAAATCTGAATATTTTACTGTATTCAGTTGCGTTCCTTTGTATCCAAGCCTAACCCGAATCGACTTTTGTCTAACTCCACTCCTAACTCAATAAATTAAGCGGCAGATACGATCGAACAATATAAGCCTTCCTTGACTAACGTGTGACCTTGTGCTAACGTAAGAAATCAATTTTAATATAATACTCAATAACAAAAGCTTTATTTATTTTTATAAAAAAAAATTGTCCTAATCTCCCTCATCCTGCCACAAGAATACATAAATTATTTCTTGAGAAAAAATAAAACAAATACATACATAAACTAATAAGTAAATAAATAATAAGTTGGGACTTGAATCTCCATCTTTTTTTCGGTGACGTTCAATCGTAGCAAAAATTCGATACTATTGAATTAACAATGAAACGGTATATAATTAATATTTCCCAGCAACGATTGGTTGAACAAACAATCCTTTCAGATGGTAAGTATTCGTGTATCTACTTGAACTACGTCAACAAAATGGGAATGCATTTCTTACAATGAATTTTTATAAATTATAATATTATAATATTGTGTAACTTCCGATGCTGTTTCAACAATAAATAAAGAACACTCTTCATACATTTATCGTTGTCCCGTTTTACATATGAATTTGCGTATGTTTCATGTATATATATACTTATTTCTTTATTGCCCACAAGGGGCTAAACATAGAGGGGACAAACAAGGACAGACAAAGGGATTAAGTCGATTACATCGATCCCAGTGCGTAACTGGTACTTAATTTATCGACCCGGAAAGGATGAAAGGCAAAGTCGACCTCGGCGGAATTTGAACTCAGAACGCGGCGGACGAAATACCACAAAGCATTTCGCCCGGCTTGCTAACGTTTCTGCCAGCTCGCCGCCTTTATATATATACTGTTTTACTATTTTACTTGTTTCAGTCATTTGACTGCGGCCATGCTGGAGCACCGCCTTTAGTCGAGTAAATCGACCCCCAGGACTGATTCTTTGTAAGCCTAGTACTTATTCTATCAGTCTCTTTTGCCGAACCGCTAAGTTACGGGGACGTAAAGGCACCAGCATCGGCTGTCAGCTTATTGTGTGGGACGAGTGTACTATGGCCCACAAAGGAGCCATCGACGCATTAAACAGAACCCTTCAGGATATCAAGGGTTTCGAAGCCCCCATGGGAGGTATTACGCTTTTGCTTTCAGGTGTCTTTAGGCAAACTCTTCCTGTTATCCCCAAAGGCACGCGAGCAGATGAGGTTCAAGCATGCCTTAAGTTGTCTCCGTTCTTGCGTCATGTCAGGTCACTGACCCTGATAATCAACATGAGGGCTCGATTGCTCGGCGACCAAGCAGCGGCTAACTTTGCAAGTGATATTCTGAAACTTGGCGACGGTAGTATCAGAAACACCTACCTGCAATATAAGCAAGTGCTGAAACGCCAAGTGCTGAAATAATAACGAAATGAAAAAACCTTGGGTAAGAATGCTTAGGTATGTCAAGTTTGATCACAATCGGATAACTTTTTGAAAACATCGATAATTATCGATCGAGTTTTTGTGAAAACCGAACATTGATGGAAGCAGTTGTAATGACTAAAACATGCCTCGGAACATACCAAATGCATTTCTGAAATTTCAGTCGAATCGGTTAGGTGGAACTCGGGTTATAAACCTTCGAACTTGCACACACAAACACACATACACACACACAAACAGTTTCTGCTTTATATAGATATATATATATAATATATATATATATATATATATATATAATATATATATATATATATATATATATATATATATATATATATAATATATATATATACATATATATATATATATATATGTATTGGTAAAAACGGTAAGATAACAAAAGAATGAAAGAGACCTCAATATTATGTAAATAGAGGAAATTTATGTGTAAAATAATGTGACAATTATTCAATAGCCAAGATAAAACTCTGAGTTTCGGATGCCGAGGTGGAAATCCACAGCACCATCTCTTCGGTTATCTGGCCAGATAACTGAAGAGATGGTGTTGTGGATTATTTTACAGATAAATATATATCTATATATATATATATATATAATATATATATATATATATATCACAATCAAGGAACGGCCATAATAGGCCATTCACCCACTAGAAATAACAGCCAAAAGCTTCAACCGCAAAAAAATTCTACAAAATATTTTGCCACCCTATATTGATGAAATATATATATATATTATATATATATATATATATATATCTATATATATATATATATATATATATATATAATATATATATATTATATATATATATATATATATATATATATATATATATCAAATGGGCTGGTGGGTGCCTGGCCTAATGGTTTGGAATGTTGCTCGCAGGTTCGCGGTGTCCAGACCTGGTAATGTTTAGTATTCTTCAGTAAAACGCTTAATTTCACGTTGCTCCAGTCTACTCAACTGTAAATAAGAAAAACCTTCAACTGATTGGCGTCCCATTCATGAGTCATGTTACTATGTCGATCATTTGTACTCCGTGGAAATTGAGTAACGGAGGATCTGCAACACAAATGCCCAAAGCACTTTAGTTTTTTTTACATGTGTGTATGAGTGTGTGCGTATGAGAGACAAGGGGAGAGAAAGAGAGTAAGTGAGCGTGCATGCGTGTCTTGTCTTGGGCTTTCAACTACGATTCGCCGTCCATTCGAAGGTTGCGGGCTCGAATATTGCGGTTTCTAGATTTTTATGTAGTTATTAGTTTGTCCTCAAAATTCAAATATTGCATCTAAGAATTCGATTTACTGCTGTATATGTTTTGTATAAGAAATGAAATCAAAAATAATTGTTTCGAATTTGACATGAGGTCAGCAACTGCTGATTACACCGATCCTAGTACTTGCGTAGTACTTTATTTCATCGACCCCGAAAGGTTAAAAGCAAAGTTTACCCAAGCAGGATTTGAAATCAGAATGTTAAAAGTCAGAAGAAATGCTGCTAAACATTTGTCTGACGCTCTAACGATTCTGTAAGCTCGATCAAAAAGAGAATATTATTCGTTCGTCTAACTCATATAACACTTAAATACTATATGATTTCAGCATGTAGTAAACGTCATTCGTCACTAGATACAAAGTGCATTTCAGACGTTTTGAGACTTTTTCAAAGAGACATTTATAAATTTAAAAAGAACTACAAAACTCTAACCTTCAAAGTAGGATCCTCTGAGTTTAATGTACTTCTTGAAACGTTCCGGCCACTTCGTGGAGGCCACATGAAAAAATGAAAACAAATACGTAATTTAATAAGTAAATAGATAATAAGTTGGGACTTGAATCTCCATCTTTTTTTCGGCGACGTTTAATCGTAGCAAAATTCGATACTATTGAATTAACAATGAAACGGTATATGATTATTATTTCCAAAGTTAAGATGTTCAGGCCCCATCTCACAGTCTCCTTCATTTCCTCAATGTCTTCAAAACGACTGCCCTTGAGGTTCTCAGGCAAAAGAGATTGATAGAATAAATACCAGGATTTTAAAAAAGTAAGTACTGGAGTCGATTCATTCGACCAAAATTCTTCAAAGTGGTGCCCCAGCATGGCCACAGTCTAATGACTGAAACAAGTAAATGATAAAAGATAAAAGATAGGCTCTCGATTTATTTATTTTTTTCATGAGTTTTAAACGAATAAGGGCAGCTGATATGAAGGGTGGAAGTGCTAAGTAAAAAGAGGAAGGGATTAGATTGGGTTGGATTGGATTGGAAATAAAGATAGCAAAAATTAGTAAACATGAATGTGATGTTACCAAAACTAATATAGACTGAGAACAAACTACAGCTCAATCAATAACACATAATAGCAATATTGAACTTCTATTCAAGTCATAACAACTATTGCATTATTATTCAGAGTTCGAAGCTTTATCAAAGAAGAATGAATAGAAACTAATGTTGCTATATTATCGAATTTTCGAACAAGTAGAAACAAAAGCACTGTAATGACTAAGTCTATATGTCAATTTAGATCGAAGATTGCAATCAAAAGAACATTATTTTCAAGCAAATTGTCAATCAGTTTCCAGCAGTTGAAGGAAAATTAAGAGAACACGAATGTGAAAGGGAAAGTAACAGAACATTTCCAGGAGGTTGGACCATTCTGTGGGTCTTTCAACTACAATTGGTGACTTAGATGAGGATTATGACCAAGACAGAATAGATGAAGCCGAGACGCAAACGAAAAAATTCTTAATTAAAGTATTAGATGCTACTTTTTTTAGAAATGCTTTAAAATAAAAATTCAAAAAAAAATGACGATAATGGATATACATCTGAATGATACAAATCTGAAGACGAATCGAAAATACAATCAACTGCTATAAAGTCATGCAAGAAGAAAGAAAATTAAAATATCTCGTTCATAATATTTTGAAGAAAATAAAAGGGCAATTAAAACGTTTTATTTTATTTTATTATATTTTTTATTTCTTTATTTTGCATATGGTTGTACCAATGTCAATAAACTCATAAAACTGAAAACTGCGTTTTATTTATTTGTATCGATATTATATAGTTTATATTTTCACCATAACATGGAAGTATGAATTGTATAATATAGTGAAAATATAACTTTATAAAGATGGGTGGCCTTCGATTATAGGTTTGCTCTAGTTTTTGTTGTTGAACTCCATTTCTCAATTAATTGAGCAGATTTATTATCACAGGCGTTCTAGCAATGACTATCCTGAGCTATTTTATATATATCTATATATATTAGAGACTACATTCTCCAAATTGTTTTTCTTTATTTAAGGTGTCAAGGTGAAATTTCGGGCAATTTCGAATCGTTTCTGACGTAAGAGCAAGGCCAGAACAATGGAGGATAGAGTCATTCGTTAAGATCGACATCAATAAATGAATGGTTTATTTTTATTTTATCGACACCAGATGAATGAGGATTTTAATTTGGAATTTAAAGACGCTAGTGCCTTGTAAAAATATTGTCTGATATACCGTGTGTATGCGTGAAATTTTAAATACTACTGGTCAAAACCAATCTGTGTATGTGTGTGATTTTCTATGTATTGTATATATCTTTGTGTGGATGTACGTGTGTGTGAGTGAGTGTGTGTGTGCGTATATATATATATATATAGGCGCAGGAGTGGCTGTGTGGTAAGTAGCTTGTTTACCAACCACATGGTTCCGGGTTCAGTTCCATTGCGTGGCACCTTGGGCAAGTGTCTTCTACTATAGCCTCGGGCCGACCAAAGCCCTGTGAGTGGATTTGGTAGACGGAAACTGAAAGAAGCCCGTCGTATATATGTGTATATATATATATATATATGAGTGTATGTGTGTCTGTGTTTGTCACCCTAGCATTGCTTGACAACCGATGCTGGTGTGTTTATGTCCCCGTTACTTAGCGGTTCGGCAAAAGAGACCGATAGAATAAGTACTGGGCTTACAAAAGAATAAGTCCCGGGATAGAATTGCTCGATTAAAGGCGGTGCTCCAGCATGGCCGCAGTCAAATGACTGAAACAAGTAAAAGAGTAAAAGAGTAAAAGAGTAATATAGTGTACTGTTCCGCGATGGTAAGATCAACAAAAAAGTATTTCATCTGGTGAGAGATAAATATTATTTAACAAACACAATATATGTTTTTTATATGTTACTATTAGTTTCATGTGCTGAGAACAAGCGAAATATTGTTTTATAACACATCTGGTGTCCCAGTACATTCATCAGACACTACCTGCATGGCATAACGAACTAAAAGTAGAACGAGAGAAAGAGAGAGAAAAGATGAGAAGGAAGTATATATAAAAATGTAGTCGATTGAAAAGCCGGAAAAGGAAAAAGTAATCAGAAAGAAACAAAAGAGGAATAAAAGTTATTTTCCTTGAACTGTAAATTATAAGGATGAAAAGATATTGGATTAGATCTTATGTAACAGTTATTTAATCCGGTGGGAGAGTTACTTCCCAGCTCTTCAACAGGAACTTAGACATATGCTTACAGCCACTGAAAATTTCGGATCTAGAATTCAGCAGTGAGTTAGTGCTCTTAGATCTGAAAAGGATCTGGGCCCTTTCAGCTGCGCATAGTTTACATTGTTTTGATCCGTAACATATGGGGAGGATTTTTCGACTATTTCCCACTTTATCGTATGTGGTGTTGCGTTCGATTTCAAACTCCATACGTGGCTAGTCAACTTAGTAGCATTGATTTTGTCTCTGTGTCGGAAGAAAGATACGTGAATAGCATAGCAATTCTTGAATACTCCTTCACATAATCCGTTGTAGCTTTTCTTATCGGCTGTGTTATTATCTAGCGTTGCAGTAATTACTGCCTCACATATGTCGGATTTAATCACACATCGCCGGTCGAGTACACAGGTTCCTGGGTCTCGATAGTCAGAACTGGGAGCGGGCTCTTGGTGTTGGTCTCGTGTAAAGATACTTTTGATATTGGGCCAGCAGCTATATGATAATTTCACAGATCACCTGTTAAATATTTTCTTGTACCTGTGATTTTCTGGAAAATGTTTGTCTAGGAAAGACAGGAATTTTTTATCTGTTAGTTTTTACGTTAAAGGAAAAGGGAGTTGCGAAGCAAATAATTTTCCTAGGTCTATTTTTAGGTCTATTATTATTCCGATTAATATTAGAGAGGTTATATATTAATTTATTTTTAAAGCCACTATTGACTAGGGTATTGTTGCAGCAGGGGCTACTACAACAATAGAAAGAATCCACCGGTATGAGAAACGCCAACGCTTCTTGAACAAAATAAACAGCTCAATTCCAACCCCAAAAGATTCTATCAAGAACTTGGCAAAAATAAAATAGAGATCAATGCAGCACCAACAGCAGAGCAAATGGAAGGATTTTGGAAAGATATATGGTCGGCGAAAGAACAACCTCAGAAAATATCTATCAAAACAACGAACGCAGCACCTGAACAACTCTGGACCCCTATAATAAGTGAAGAAGTCACACAAGCACTGCAAAACCTAAGCAACTGGAAGGCACGCTTGCACTACAAGATCCTCAACTTCTGGTTAAAATATCCAACATGAACACATAAAAAGCTGGCTGAGAAATTTAATGAAATACTAGCAGAGCCAGAGATAATAACTGAATGGCTCATGGAAGGGAAAACAATCCCAAATCCACTAAAACGGCAAACCCACAAAATTACAGGCCGATAATTTGTTTCCCTACAATTTGCAAGGCTTTTACTGCAATAATATCGCAGAGAATGGACAAACATCTGGAAGAAAACAACCTATTTCTAGAAGAGCAGAGGGGATGCTGCAAGGGCTCATACGGCTGTAAAGATCAGCTACTGATCAATAAAGCCATAACTGAAGACAGCCGCAGAAAGAAGAAGGGTCTAAGTATGGCCTGGATCGACTAATGAAAGGCTTTTGATAGTATTCCTCACACATGGATCCTAGAAACACTAGCCATGAACAAGGTAGCACCAGTAATCATAAAATATATAAAACATTCATGAATAAATGGCAGACGGTGCTACATCTCCGGACAAAAGAGGGACTCATAAAAAACAAAGCCATCCCCATTAGAAGAGGTATATTCCAGGGAGACACGCACTCTCCACTCCTTTTCTGCTTGGCACTGACACTCTTATCTGACATACTAAACAGAACTGGATGTGGATACAACTGTTACAGCAAAACAATCAGCCACTTCTTATAAATAGATTACCTAAAACTGTACGTTACAAATGATAAACAGCTAGAAACATTACTACGGACAGTACATGGATTAACCAAAGAAATAAATATGAAAATTGGTTTAGAAAAATGTGCCAAAGCAACCTTGAAAAGAAGAAAACTAGTTAAGAGTAGTAACATAACACTAGATAAAGCAAATGAAATAAGAGAATTGGACCAAAGCTCGACGTACAAATACTTAGGAATCAATGAACTAGATACGATGCAACACACACAAATAAAAGAGAAGATAAAAAAGGGATACTAATAGACGAATTAGATTAATACTGAAAATAGATCTCAATGCGAAAAATAAAATTATATGTATCAACACTCTAGCCGTCCCAGTTATAAGTTACAGCTACAATATCCTTGACTGGACACTAAATGAAGTAATCAAAATAGACAGGAAAACAAGGAAAATAATGACAGGATCTAGGATGCACCACCCAAAATCATTGAAAGGTTATATATAGAATGTACCGAAGGTGGTAGAGGCCTTATACAGCTAGAAAACTATTACAAAATAACCACCATAGAACTACAGAAATATCTACTTCAGGAGCAAGGAAAACTAATGCAAATAGCCACAAAACATGAACAAAACAAAAAAACTGTATTCGGTCTTTAAAGAAGCTGACGAATACAAAAAAAGAAGTCATAATACCTAACAACCACGAGGAAAAGGAAGAAACAACAAAAGCTGTAAAACAACTGAAATCCAAGCCAAAACTGGAACAACAACGGTTCATCATAAAACGATGGCAAGAAAAGCCCCTTCGTGGCAAATATTGGGTTAAGCTAAACAGAAAAGAAATAGACAAAGCAAAACCCCAACAATGACTGAGAATCTCAGGACTCAAAGCAAAGGCTGAAGGATTTTTAATTGCAGCACAAGACCAAAGCCTCCCCACCAGAAATAATTAAAAACATATTGTGAAAAGAAACATAATAAGTAACTGCAGACTATGTGGAGATGGACTAGAAGCAAAAAATCATATTGTCTCCGGCTGCCCGGTCCTGTCTAAGATGGAATATATTCACAGACACGACAGAGTTGGGACCTACATACATTGGAAGCTATGCCAACACTATGGAATAACAACAGAAAAAAGATGAGATAAGCACACGCCAGAAAAGGTCACAGTAATGAGAAAGTGACGATACTATGGTATATGCCAATACACACAGATAGAGAAATTAAGACCAATAGGCCAGATATAGTTGTCAGAGATCATCAAGTAAAAACATGCCTTCTAATCAATGTATCGATACCAACAGGTAACAACGTTTCTCTAAAAGAAATGGAGAAACTTTCAAAATACAAATACCTGGAAATAGAGGTAACTCGAACGTGGTGTCTAAAAACAAACAATTCCTACCATAGTTAGCACATTAGGTATGATAAGAAAAAATTCAGACAAATACATAACAAAAGCAACATAACTTACAAGTGTATGTAACATACAGAAAATAGCACTACTTGGCACCACACGCATCCTACGTAAAGAACTTTCAATACAGTGAAAATAAGAGTCCCACAACAAACCGCAGCACATACCCAAGGCACACGGAACTCCACTTGGTAGTGCAGTAAAAGCACGAGAAAAAAATAAGACTACTGAGTAATAATAATAATAATAATAATAATGATAATAATAATAATAATAATAATAATAATAATAATAATAATAATAATAATAAATAATAATAATAATAATAATCCTTTCTACTATAGGCACAAGGCCTGGAATTTGGAGGGAGGGGTTAAGTCGATTACATCGACCTCATTACTCAACTGGTACTTAATTTATCGACTCCCGAGCGGATGATAGGCAAAGTCGACCTCGGAAGAATTTGAATTATAATAATAATAATAATAATAATATAATAATAATAATAATAATAATAATATAATAATGATGATGATGATGATAATTCTGAGACCCACTTCGGTCACGACACAGACTAGGGGATTGCACCTGGAAAGTTACGCTCCCAGGCACAAGTCCGGGCAAGGTTGTTTATGGAAGACCAGCAGTCGCCCATGAATACCGGCCTCCCCTCTCCACGCCACACGTGTTATCCAAGGGAAAGGGAAAGGCTGATACAGCTTGGCACCTGTGACGTTGCAACTCATTTCTACAGCTGAGTGAACTGGAGCAACGTGAAATAAAGTGTCTTGCTCAAGAACACAACACGCAGCCCAGTCCGGGATTCGAGCTTACAACCTCAAGATCATAACCTGACGCTCTAACCACTGAGCCACGCGCCTTCACAATAATAATAATAATAATAATAATAATAATAATAATAATAATAATAATAATAATAATAATATGAGTTTGGTTTAATGGCCTACCAATATACACTATGAGTTTCTTTGCCCTAGGAGTCGGGAAGACACTCGGCAAGAAATGGAAGAAAATTTGAAAGAAGAAAAAAAAAAGTAATAATAATAATAATAATAATAATGCCCTGATGCAGTACCAAGCAGTGGCTCACATGGCTGCTGATCTTAACTGATTGGAAGTGTTATCATGTACATTGTTTTGTCTAGGTATAAAAGATGGGCAACAGCAAATATTCTGCTCAATACCACAGATTTGCTTGTCAGTTGATTGACCTTAACCAGTTAAGCATGTCCCTTAGTGATTGACGATATGTGCATCTCTGATCACGAGCAGAAGTAGTGGGGGAGCATCATAGCCGTGTGTTGAAAGGAATTCTTAGAGGTTTGGATAATTCACCTTTGGAAACATGGGTGGTTCGTTCAACATCCTTAAACAATTCTTATTCAAGGACCTTTTAAGCAACACATATGGAGTTGCAGTGGGATGAAAACGTTAATACAGTTGTCATAAATACGTGACGCTGTATACATACTTTCGTAAATACATAGATACATGCATACATATACACACACTGCGCACGCACACACACATACACACACTGCAATATTTGGCATATTGAAATAATTTTCCACGTTAAATCCGATTTAATTATTTGTTTGTTCCAGAAAAATTGCAGAAAAGTTATTGATGTTTAAAGTTTAATCAATTTTACCTAATCAGAAAACAGGATTTGGAAGCTGGCATTTTCTACAGGCATTAATAGCTGTCTATCACAAAATGAAAGCAAAATCATTGCAGGAGGGAATTTTTATTAGACAAACGAAAGCAAAACATTACGACAACCAAGTGTTGTAAGAACTTCTGAAGTTTTAATAAGTTTTAATGAATAAAGTCGTGTGAAACGGCCGAACAGACATGTAAATAATTTTAAAAGGAAAACAAATCTTTAACGAAGATTTATGCGAAAAATTGTACCAATTTGTCCTGATCAAAAGGCCTGTCTGTCGGGGAAGGCATGGTCTAACATGGAATAAACAAAAAATTACATAAGACATTCTGTTGTTAAAATTGTCCAGCAATGACAGACTATTCAGCTAGTATATATATATATATATACATATATATATATATATATATATATATATATTATATATATATATATATATATATATTATATATATATATATAATATATATATATATATATATTTATATATATATATATATATATATATATATATATATATATATATATATATATATATATATATATACACACACATATATATATATTTATTTATATATTTATATATATATATATACATATATACGTATATATATATTATGTATGTATGTATGTGTGTGTTTGTGTGGGTGTGTGGGGGGTGTATACACGTGCTTGTTGTTCCTAAACCTGTCTTCGTCTTTCGTTTTTCTGTAAATTTTAACTGTGTGATCCTGTCTGACTGGACTTCCTATTCTCTTGGACTTGCATCTTAACTACTTCCCAAACTTTCAGTACCTCTCCTCATACACATACCTGCAATCCATCCGGATTACCACTGGATCTTCGTATTCTTTTGGGCTCTACCTTCACAGATCTCACTGACTATTTTCGTTGATGCAAAATGCTCTGATCTACCACGACTTTTGAACTTTCTGACTTTCTGAACTTTTAAACTCTTCATCTCGCCGTGTTGGACCGCTGAACTCTACAGAGATTTTCTCTCTCCGTGTTTTTTTCATTCTCTCTTCATTTTTTTTCCTCTTATTCCTTTCTGTCGAAGAGCGTAAACTCGAAACATAAAAGACTTTTCCATTTTTCCCCGAGCATTAAGCTTGTTGTTCCAACACCTGTCTTCGTCTTTTGTTTTTCTGTAAATTTGAACAAGATAGATAGATAGATAGATAGATAGATAGATAGATAGATAGATAGATAGATAGATAGATAGATAGATAGATAGATAGATAGATAGATAGATAGATAGGTATCTAGGTAGGTAGGTAGGTTGGTAGGTAGGTAGGTAGATAGGTAGGTAGATAGATAGATAGATAGATAGATAGATAGATAGATAGATAGATAGATAGATAGATAGATAGATAGACAGACAGACAGACAGACAGACAGACAGATAAACAGACAGATACATGTATATATGTGTATATATACATATAAGTATATGTATATATATATATATATACATATATACATATATTTATGTATACATGTACATATAAAAATGTGACTATGTATATGTATATATATATATACATACATACACACACGACTTCCAAATCCGCTAACAAGGCTTTTGTTGCTCCGGGCTATAACAGGAGACACTTACCCGAGGTGCCATGCAATAGGGCTGAAGAAGAAAGCGTGTCATTTATAAGCAAGCCTCTTACCACACAGACATACTTGCGCCTATACATATATATATATATATATATATGTGTATGAATGTTCGTGTGGGTGCGCGCGTGCGCACACATATATAGAAACGTATATAAATAGATATAGATACAGATCGAGGTGGCTGGATTGACGAGTTAAGACAGGTGAGAATCGTGCTTTTGTTAAGTGTTGCTTTGCTCGTTCTTTCTGTGTCACTGTATTTAAGTGAACTGACACACATCCGTATATATATATTACGTGCACATATACACACATATAGATACCTATACATATCTACACACAGACACCACACACACACACACAGACGAGATCTGATCAATAGGTATCCGGGCTGTTGCCATAGTAACAATGCCAAAGTACGCAGAGTGACGCCGCTGGGCAAAGATTGACCTTGAACTCTGCTATGCATGCGCACTAATTTTTAACGTCCTAGCTCACTTCTGCTGTTTACAGCAGTGCTTGGAAGGAATGTGTGTAGCGTGTGCTCATCGCATTGACCATGACGGAGAAAGTTGTCATGGCAATACCTGCACTGACGCCTACACAAAGTTGCAGAAAGTGTATGGAAAGGAGAGTATGAACCACGCACAAGTGTAAGAGTGGTTCAGATGTTTCCAAGATGACCGAAAAAATGTCGATATTGAAGAACGTTCTGGGACACCCGCAACCAGCAGAACTGAGAAAAACATCGCAGATGTGAGTACATCTGTGAGGGAAATTTGTCGAATCATCATCCGTGAGTTATCAGAGGATGTGCAGATTAGTTACGGTTCAGTTCAGTCCACTATCACTGAAGATTTGGGTATAAGAAAACGTGTCTGTCAAGCTTGTGCCAAAACTGCTTTCAGCTGACCAAAAAGAGACTCGGGTTTCAGATGCACAAGATCTCCTTGATTGTGTCAAGAACGATGAAAACGTTTTGAAAGCCTTGCGTAGGCCTTTAAGTAGGTATCGCCAAGCTTTTGGCATAATTTGATGCAGATTTTCTGCTCAATTTTCTCTCTCATGATCAGTGCGATGATCACGTGCTACACACCTTCCTTCCAAGCACTGCCGCAAACAGTGAAAGTGAGCTAGAACGTTAAAACTTAGTGCACGTGCACAACAGATTTCAAGGTTAATCTGTGCCAATCGGCTTCACTCTGCGTGCTTTAGCTTCGTTACTATGACAGCAGTCTGGATACTTATTGATCAGACCAAGTATATATATGTATATATATATATATATATCAATATAGATAGATAGATAGATAGATAGATAGATAGATAGATAGATAGATAGATAGATAAATAGATAGATAGATAGATAGATAGATAGATAGATAGATAGATAGATAGATAGATAGATAGATAGATAGATAGATAGATAGATAGATTTGCCTAATAGTGGTTTTATCTCTAATTCATATTTTATATATATATATATATATATAGAGAGAGAGAGAGAGAGAGAGAGACAGACAGACAGACAGACAGACAGGCAGACAGACAAACAGACAGACAGACAGAGTGAGTGAGTGAGAGAGTAAAATCTATTTGCCAACGTATTCCGTTAGGAACGTAGCAGAGTACAAAATAGAGTTCGTTCACCCTTAGAATTACCAAATAGCCGGTCTCCTGAAGAAATACAATTGGATCCCATTATACAGATAAACCGTTGCATAATTTAAATCCTGTATATATGAAGATCTATGTTGTATGGAAACATGTGTAATTATTATTAAATAGCTGTCTAACCGTAATCATTCTTGTTGACTCTATCTTATTCAATTCCATAAATATATATATATATATATATATAATATATATATATATATATATATATATATATATATATATATATATACTAGGGGGCTTCTTTCAGTTTCTGTTTGCCAAATCCACTCCCAAAACTTTGGCGGCCTGAGGTTATGGAACAAGATACTTGACCGAGGTGTCAAACAGTATGACTAAACCCGGAACATGTGACTGAGAAGCAAAGTCCTTACCATAGAGCTGCGCCTATATATATACATATATATAAATGTGTGTGTGTGTGTGTGTGTGTGTGTGTGTGTGTGTGTGTGTAGTGAACATGACGTTTTTTGAGTTATTACTGTTTTGAAATTAACTTTGTCATTTATGCTTTAGAAAATTATAATGGCAGACAGCTTACTCAAGAAATGAAGTGGCATGCTATAAGTGTCGGGGCTTAACGGCTGAGCACAGCAATTTAGAGACAGCTGAACTTTTAAAAGTCGTCAGATCTTTCATCGACAATGTTCGCAAGGAGTGAGAAGCTTCAGATAGAAAGATATCACCAGTATTGAAACGCAAGACCATCCCCAACGTTCATCAAAACACCCAGATTTATTCAACATGTTCAGCAGATCATTGACGGAAATCCCAGAAACTCCGTGAAATCAATTGCCAAAGATCTCCATATATCAGAATAGACAATCAGAAATGTTGTCCACGAAGACATCCTGTAGAAGTCTTACGTGATGAGGAGCAGTCAATTCATGTAAGAAAAAACAAAGGAAAATTTAATCAGATCTAAAAAGCTATTAAAAACCCAGTACATGGCATGTCTTGGTTTTTCTCAGATGAGCAAAACTTTGACCAGGACCAGAAGATTAACAGAAAAAAATGACAAATTGTTATGCTTAGACCTTTCTGAAGTTCTAACAGTCATACACACAAAATTTCCGTGAACTGTCGTGGATTTTAGAGTCGTCAGTAACGAAGGACATATAATGCCTTCTCACTTCTTTTCACAAAGCCTTGGAGTCAACAATATTCAGGTCCTGGAAACAGTTACCAAGCCCTGGATAAATAGAGTTCACAATGGAAGGCCATGCGTTTCAGCAAGTCTTTACGCCATCACATGAGTTTCAAGCAACCCAAGAATGGATGGCTGACAATTTTCTTGATCATATAACCCCTAACATTTGGCCTCAAAGCTCACCAGATTTCAGTCCATTGGACTATTATGTGTAAAATGTTGTTGAGAGAGGCCAATCAACATCCTCATAACACCAAGGATTCTTTGAAAGCCGCTATAGTCAGAGTAATGTGGAGACGGTCGGCGTCCGACACTATGACGGTGGCGTCTCCAATGGTGCCAACTGTATGGTGGCTGGGTGAAAGAGGTTGTCTGGTGGACGAGGCTGAAAGGCATGAGTACAGGTATATTCATCTTTGGTAGACGTCTCATTGACTTCTTCAAGTTTCACTTGGTATGGAAATTGTGGGTGGAAGGGGAAGTGCTGTCTTGGAGTGAGTTTATAGAAAGGTGAGTGAAGGTTGCGAAAATGGCAAGAGTGGATGGTAACATGCTAAGTGTAGACCTGAGTCGGAGAAAGTGAACTGGAGAAAACGCTTGCCTTTGGTGTTCACGGAGATCTTTGACAGTGGGGTTCCACGATTATCCCTAGAAGTCATCTCTATCTCCTCATACATACACACTTCTTTAAAACCTTTGAATACTATGTATACACCGTGTATACTTACTCTTTTGTTTTTTTGTCTTTTAGTTACTTATTTTATCATTTCATTATATGTAAACCTCCCACACTTTATGACTGTTTTCTATTGTCCCCTTTCATCCTTCGCTCTGGCGACAAATAAATGAAATAATAATAATAGTTATTATTATTATTATTATGCGTAGCCGTATTTCGTCTGCCGTTACGTTGTGAGTTCAAATTCCGCCGAGGTCGACTTTGCCTTTCATCCTTTCGGGGTCGATAAATTAAGTACCAGTTACGCACTAGGGTCGATATAATCGACTTAATCCGTTTGTCTGTCCTTGTTTGTCCCCTCTGTGTTTAACCCCTTCTGTGTAGTAAAGAAATAGGTATTTCGTCTGCCGCTACGTTCTGAGTTCAAATTCCGCCGAGGTTGACTTTGCCTTTCATTCTTTCAGAGTCGATTAAATAAGTACCAGTTACGCACTGGGGTCGATATAATCGACTTAATCCGTTTGTCTGTCCTTGTTTGTCCTCTCTGTGTTTAGCCCCTTGTGGATAATAAAGAAATAGGTATTTCGTCCGTTGCAACTTTCTGAGTTCAAATTCCGCCGAGGTCGACTTTACCTTTTATCCTTTTATCGATGTATTCGACTAGTACCCTCCCACAAAATTTCAGGCCTTGTGCCTTTAGTATGAAGGATTATTATAATTATTATTATTATTATTATTATTATTATTATTATTATTATTATTATTATTACTATTATTATTATTATTATTATTACTTTTTTTTCTTCTTTCAAATTTGCTTCCATTTCTTGCCGAGTGTCTTCCCGACTCCTAGGGCAAGAAACTCATAGTATACATTGGTAGGCCATTAAACCAAACTCAATAGTTCGTTCATTTTTTTTTTTTTAAGTTAAATTAAAATACATGAGCAGCAACAGTTCTCACATCGACAATGCTCTTCTCAATACGTGTGATGTACCAGTTAAGACAATCTTTTGCACTTCTTGCAGGGATGGTAAGCCAGGGATCATTCTCATATAATTTTCGGTTCCCTTCTTGATCATTCCTAGTGCTCCTACGATCACTGGTATTGTAACCGCCTTGAGATGCCACATTTTCTCAATTTCAATGAGTAGGTCTTTATATTTTCTGAGCTTGTCAAACTCTTTCGCTGAGATATTATGATCACAGGGGATGCTCATGTCGATCAATAAGCAAACTTTATTGTTTTGGTCTTTCACAACAATATCTGGTTTATTGGCCTTGATGGTTCGGTCTGTATGTACTGGAAAGTCCCACAGAATCGTTACATTTTCTCCTTCAGCTACAGCCTCAGGGTGGTGATTATACCACTTGTCGGCAGTTTTGATATTGTAATGCCGACTTATTAGCCAGTGTAGATATTGGCCAACTCTGTCATGTCTTAATTTATACTCCACTGGTGCTAAGACTTTACATCCAGAGATTAGGTGGTCTACTGTTTCAATCATGTCGTTGCAGAATCGGCATTTTGGGTCTGCTCCATTTTTCATCACATTGGCCTGGTAGTTCCGGGTTAATAGGCTTTGATCTTGAGCAGCCAGGATGAAACCTTCGCTCTCTGCTTTTAGCCCTGAGCTCCGTAGCCACTGATGGGTTTGCTTCTGGTCAACATCAGCTTGTTTGCTGCGGGTCACATATTTGCCGTGCAGAGGTTTCTCCTCCCACCTATCAGCCAATTGCTCGTGCGCTTTTTTCGTTGCCATCATTTTCACCTTCTTTGCAACAATAGTTGCCGTACTTCCCTCGGGTTGTTCACTTTGGGTATCCTGCACGAGATCAATAGCAATTTTTTTGCTTTCCTTTATAATAGAATGAAGCTTCTTTCGTCTCTCGTGATTTTCCACGAGCTTTAGCATCCAGTCATTCGATATTTCGAGATATTTAGCCAGTCCAATTGTGGTTGTTTTGTAAGCTAGTTCAAATTGGATCAGGCCTCGACCTCCTTGGGCTCTGGGAAGGTAAAGGCGATCTACGTCTGCCTTTGGGTGGTGCATCCTATTACAACTCAGCAGCTTGCGTATTTTCCTATCTATATTCTTTACTTCACTCATATTCCAGTTCAACACATTGTAGCTATAAGTAACAACTGGAACTGCTAAGGAATTTATAGCTAACACCTTGTTACGTGCATTTAGTTCAGATTTCAGGACTGCACGAACTCTCCTATAACATTCCTTCCTGATCTTCTCTTTCATGCTTGCATGCTGAATACCAGAGCCTTCATTTATCCCTAAATATTTGTATGTTTGTTCTTGCTCAAGCTCTCTTATGACTGTGTCAACATCTAACACGACTGAATTTGTGGTCTTCACTTTCCCTTTCTGGAAAGTGGCCTTGGCACACTTCTCAAGTCCAAACTCCATCCCGATGTCATCGCTGAATGCTTTCACGGTGCGCAATAGGCCTTCAAGTTCATTATTGTCTTTACCATAAAGTTTTAAGTCATCCATATAAAATAGATGGCTTATTTTTTTATTGGCAATTTTATACCCATACCCTGTTCTGTTTAATTCACTTGTAAGGGGTATTAGGGCTATGCAGAATATTAAAGGTGAAAGTGAGTCACCTTGAAAAATTCCACAGTTGATGTTTATATTTTCTGAGGCAAGTACTCCATTAGAGTGGTATAATTGGAGATTCGTATTCCACAACGACATATTGTGCTTCAGGAAGTTTGAAATCACAGGGAAAATTTTGAAGATGTCCAGCGATCTCAAGATCCATGGATGCGGTATACTGTCGAAGGCCTTTTTATAGTCAATCCATGCGGTGCTGAGATTTCTGCGCTTGTTGTGACAGTTCTCAAGGATCATACGATTGATTAGCAGTTGATCTTTGCATCCGTATATTATTATTATTATTATTATTATTATTATTATTATTATTATTATTATTATTATTATTATTATATTATTATTATTATTATTATTATTATTATTATGTTTAAATGCTTTTCAGTATTATAGAAGTAGACAGATACTTAAATCGGCAGAAGGGAAAGTAGATATCATAGTTAATTAGAAAGACACACAGACAGACAAACAGACAAACAGACAAGCAGACAAGAAGGCTGGTCGGCAGGTAAGCAGGAGGGTAAATAGGTATGTAGGTAGGTAGGTAGGTAGGTAGGTAGGTAGGTAGGTAGGTAGTCAGGTAGGTAAGCAGGCAGGTAGGTAGGTAGGTGTGTCTACAAATACATCAATAGATCTCCAGATACATATATAATCAATAGATATGCAAATCGATAGCTTACCTGTAATCAAATTCCTTGCTTGTGTTTAATATATTAACGTAATGTTGCCGAATGTTCTGACTTAAACCGTGGAGTCTCCATCAGTTGGGTATTAACACTGCTTCCGCAGCAAATATGTGTGTGTGTGCGCGCGTGTGTCTGTGTAATCATGGCTTAGTGGTTAGGGTGTTGGGTTCATTGTCGTAAGATTGTAGTTTCGATTCGTGGACCGAGAAACACGTTGTGTTCTTGAGCAAAACACTTCATTTCTCATTGCTCCAGTCAACTCAGGCGGCAAAAAGGAGTAACACTACAACAGGACCGACGTTCCGTCCAGGTGGTGAATATATGCGCCACGGAAACCTGGAAACCGGCCCTATGCGTCTATATGACTCGGAAAGGGTATTTATCATATAGATAGATAGATAGATAGATAGATAGATAGATAGATAGATAGATAGATAGATAGATAGATAGATAGATAGATAGATAGATAGATAGATAGATAGATCACTTCTTCCGTGGGTATAAGTAAATATCTCACTTATTTCTTTGCCGCATTTATCACTGATGAAGGGAAGGTTCTTATGAACTAACCCTGAAATCGGCTCCGATGTGGTAATGACGGGATTTTTTAGAAATTTCTGTCGGCTTTCTTCGAAACGAGTGCTTGTAGTGATAAATTACATGGTTATTGACGTTGTGTCTATTTTCGGCATATTTTGGCATTAGAAACTTTTTTCTTTTGCCCTTACTTATAAATAAATATATATATATATATATATATTATATATATATATATATATATATATATATATATATATATATATATAGTAAAAAAAAGTGAACACAAAAAACAACAACGCGAGGACGTGGTACATGTATTATATCGAATCCCTTGCTTCTTACGACTGCGATGTGAGTTTTCTTTTCTTCTTTCTCCTTTCTCTGGGGGTGTTGGCAGATTAACATCAAGGTAGACTTCTTCAATTTACCCTCTCAACCGATACCGAGATGAGAGAGTCAATGAGCATTCTATACGCTTTGTGTGAAAAATCCTAACTGTTAAATTTTACTTTAATTCAGCTGAAGAAAATGTTGCTGCTGTTTTTTCTTTGTTTTTTATTGTTTTTTTTATGATGTAATTCATTTGTTCATCAGTAAAATAAACACGTCCGAAACAGCTGTAATGAAGTTCAGCCCGTTTGTTTCATTATATATATATATATATATATATTTGTAATTAGTAAGGGATTATTACTTCGTAATATTCCTTATTATTATTATTGATATATATGTGTGTGTGTGTGTGTGTCTATGTATATATATATATTTATGCATGTATGTATACACATTTCTTTTTTGTTTTTTAACGTTTACATATATACATGGCGGCTACGTATCCTACCTTTTGACCCTATACTGTAAGTATATTACTCTCTAACATTGGTACGACTCGACTACACTGTCTCTTCTTCCCCCCCTCTCCTACTTTTCTCTGCCTTCACCCTTTGCACTCCCCTTGTTCTGTCTCTTTCCCTCTTTTTCTTCTCCTCCCTTGTTCCCCTTCTTTCTTTCTCTCTTCCTCCGTCCCTCCTCTCCCACATTTCTCTGCCTCTCAGACCTTATACCCCACTTGACCTGTCCCTTTCCATCTCTTGCTTCTCTCTTCATCTGTCCCTTTCTCCTTTTTGTGCTCACGTGACCAGCCAGGTACTACTGCCTTTTCGCATCAAGTAGTTAGTGTGACAACACGTATTTGTTTGTGCTCCGTTTACCTTCAGGCACTTGTTCCACAGCCAGCCTATACTCAACTCGTCCTGTCGAAAGACGCTTGTCCTGACATCCTGGTTTTGTTATTATTGTTTTTACGTTATTTTGTATTCCTATCCGTGCTATCGTTATTGTTTTTACGTATTTTTGAATTTTTTTCGAGTAACATCGTCCGTTTTTCCGTCACCGTGTTGTATACTTTCGAGGTTTTCTTCCAAGGAATCTAATGCGATTGGCTTAGATTTCCCTTGGCGGGCTGCCCAGATTGGAGCAATCTCAAGATTAATCAGCCGAAATTGCGAAGATGATCTGGTTCTTGACTGATGACTGAGAGCTTCGTCTGTGTGTTTTTTTGTCGTCTTCAAAATGTTTCACGTTCTTGTCCCAGTTTGTGTTTTGTTTTTTTGGGGTTTTTTTAACGTTTACATATATATATATATATTGCTATGCAGGTTCAATCTAAGGACAGTTGGCTGTGACCTACTTTTGGGATAAACCCATTGTCCTGTCAGATTCAGGTGGATTGATCGGTTCTGGGTAAATCTGCGACCCCTTTCGGGTGAACTGAAGTTCGTTCTAAACACCCCTGGAAGAAGAGGAAGAAGAAAGTTGTGAGAAAGACAGAGTAAGGAATCTGAGAACTGGGAGAGAGAATGACAGGACAGCGTCGATAAAGATAGGGACATAGGACCAGGCGGGATAGAGAGAGTATAAGTGCTAAGAGACAGATGGAGGGGTGGTGAGAGAGCAAGACGTTTGGACAGTCGGTGTTCGGTCGTCAAAGCGAGCAGTTGGAATTTTAGGAGCAAGAATTTGGGAATTCGGGGCAAGAGTTTGGCAAGTTGGAGCTAGTAGTACCGAGAGAGAGGAACTACAATATGGGACACTGGCTATTCTAATTAGTCAGTAAAAAGGAATTTAATGAACAATGTGAATTGAGTAAAGGACTTGTTGATGTGTCGATTATCGAGTTGTGGTATTTATGTTCAGAATTGTGTTGATACATATTACAAAAGAAAGTAGAAAAAGACTTTAAAGAACTGTGAACGTCATTTGTTTAATTGGATTTGAACATTGATTTGTAACGTGAATTATTTGTATAATGAACATTGAACTGTTAGGCCTGTAATGTCCTTTGAACTGTATATGACTTGTTGATGTGTTTTGAAATAGAACTGTGTCTTCGGACGTGTACCTTTGAAATGCTGATGTATTGACCTTGATGTGTTGTTACCGGACGGTTATATTGTTACTTGCATGTTTAAATGCTTTGATCTGTGGTATACCTGTATGATGTATTGAATTGTCACGTGCATGTCCTCTTTTAAATGTATCTGAAATGTATTTGATGTTGTAACAATTGATTGTCATAAACTAGTTGTTAAATGTAAGCCAGTTGTGCCTTGCCTCTTTGTGTCTCTCTCGGTTGCCTCTGTGCTGCTGCTGCTGCTGCTGTTGTTGTTGTATCTCTCCTCTCCTCTCCGAGTTTCCGTAGCTTATTCGCTGCATCGAACGGGCCTGTGTGTGAGGGATTCCATAACAGTTCGAATCGGAGGTCCCCACCTTCGTAACAATATATATATATATACACACACATACATATACAGATACAGATATGCATGCACACTCACACGTTCACACACACGCACAAACGTACATACTCACTTCAGTCAATGGATCGTTTTTTTTTTTAAATATCATACAGTGTGACCGAACTGAGGGATATCGAGTTCGATCCCACTACGAAGCGAACTTAATAATAATATATATTATTAATTTTATATGAATGTTTATAGACATAAGTTATGTGTGAACATAGTTTTTGTAAATTTTTATTTTTATTCGTATTTTTTTATTTGTTATTTGTTATTTTTTATTTTGAATCAAATTATGGCTTGCACAGTAAGGTCCGGCGAACTCATTAACACATACATATACTTATATGCTTAAAATTAAAATATAGTTTTCAGTATCAAACTATGATAAAGTTATTTAGAAGCCTGATGATTGTGGTTACATTTTAAGAAAAGTTCCTGCAAAACACGGCGTGGTTAAAGAACCGGAAAATGAACCTCAAGACACACGTGTAGCCGAGATACAAGTAGTAAGTATTAAATTAAATTCAAATTCTTTTATATGGTGGGATGAAGGGGACTACTATCTCTAAATAAATATATAGAAGAGCGTAGGCTCGAAAACGTAAAAGACTTTTTCTATTCCTGAGCGTTATACTAATACATCTGTTTGTTTTGTACACCGCCTGTCTTCATCTTTTGTTTTTTTTTTCGTAAACTTTCCCTATACATATATATATATATATATATATATATTTTGTAAGTAAAATTACATTTAATTCATTAATAGCGAAACAATTGTCCCAAAATAATCTGTATTTTTGTTATTTTTTATTTGCCCTGTCCGTGTGAGCTAACAATCGTACTGACTTTCATGGGAAACATGTATTTTTGTGGTTGAAACCTTTTGGATTAACTGGTGCTAGAGTGAGCCATATAGTGACCACTCTCTTATATTTATTTTGTAAAAATATTGTAATATATTATAAAATATTATAATAATCCAGGTTTCTCGGAGCACTAGGCCACTTGGTGTTGAATAGATATACTATTAAATTAGTATCTAATTCTCTCACCCTTATTAATTAATTATAATTATGCTGCATTTATTTCTAAATGCTGTATTTGTTTTCCGTGAAAGTTTGGCGCGCTGTTAGTTGGGGCATTTGAATTATAACGTCGGATGTAATCAATTGAACCACACGCGTATTTATCGTTATGTAAAATCTGGCGTGTGATTGAGTGGATTTCATCCAGATAGTTTTGGCTGACGAGCTACAAGTGGATTTTTTTGTAAGTAAAATTACATTTAATTCATTAATAGCGAAACATTGTCCCAAAATAATCTGTATTTTTGTTATTTTTTATTGCCCTGTCCGTGTGAGCTAACAATCGTACTGACTTTCATGGGAAACATGTATTTTTGTGGTTGAAACCTTTTGGATTAACTGGTGCTAGAGTGAGCCATATAGTGACCACTCTCTTATATTTATTTTGTAAAAATATTGTAATATATTATAAAATATTATAATAATCCAGGTTTCTCGGAGCACTAGGCCACTTGGTGTTGAATAGATATACTATTAAATTAGTATCTAATTCTCTCACCTTATTAATTAATTATAATTATGCTGCATTTATTTCTAAATGCTGTATTTGTTTTCGTGAAAGTTTGGCGCGCTGTTAGTTGGGGCATTTGAATTATAACGTCGGATGTAATCAATTGAACCACACGCGTATTTATCGTTATGGTAAAATCTGGCGTGTGATTGAGTGGATTTCATCCAGATAGTTTTGGCTGACGAGCTACAAGTGGATTTTTTTGTAAGTAAAATTACATTTAATTCATTAATAGCGAAACAATTGTCCCAAAATAATCTGTATTTTTGTTATTTTTTATTTGCCCTGTCCGTGTGAGCTAACAATCGTACTGACTTTCATGGGAAACATGTATTTTTGTGGTTGAAACCTTTTGGATTAACTGGTGCTAGAGTGAGCCATATAGTGACCACTCTCTTATATTTATTTTGTAAAAATATTGTAATATATTATAAAATATTATAATAATCCAGGTTTCTCGGAGCACTAGGCCACTTGGTGTTGAATAGATATACTATTAAATTAGTATCTAATTCTCTCACCCTTATTAATTAATTATATATATATATATATATATATATATATATATATATATATATATATATAATATATATATATATTATATATATACATATATATATATATAGGGTGGGCTAAACGTCATGCACAAGCGCATTTAAAACAATTTCAATGCGACTCGGAATTGTCAAAGACATGCTTCAATTTTTCTAAAAAATAATAAATAATGATAATAATAATGATAATTGCCCTGATGCAGTACCAGGCAGTGACTCTCATGGCTTCTCATCTTAACTGATTGGAAGTGTTATCATGTACATTATTTTGTCTTGGTATAAAAAAAAATGGGCTACAGCAAATATTCTGCTCAATACCACAGTTGTTTGACCTTAATCAGTTGAGCATGTCCCTTAGTGACTGACGATATGTGCATCTCTGATCACGAGCAGAAGTAGTGGGGGAGCATCATAGCCGTGTGTTGAGAGGGATTCTTTGGAGTTTGAATAACTCACCCCTGAAAACATGGGTGGTTCGTTCAACATCCTTAAACGACCCTTATTCAAGGTCCTTTTGAGCGGGATGGGTTACTCAACCTGAAGAAAATTCTAACTGGGCTCCACCTGTTTATCTTGATATGAGATCATCATATCGCGCCCATATGGTTGTGATACATGTGTCTGGTGTACCCTTATCAGACGGACAGTCATAATAATAATAATAATAATAATAATAATAATAATAATATAATAATAATAATAATAATAATAATAATCCTTTCTACTAAAGGCACTAAGCCTGAAAAAGTCGATTGCCTGGAAAGGATGAACGGTAAAGTCGACCTCGGCTGAATTTGAACGCATAATAATAACGTAACGTAAATACAATTCCGAATGTTTTGTTGCATGACTATTAGCCCAGCCTATATATTAAAATTATTCGTTACAAATGGCCATACGTTTCGCTACTTTTCAAACGAATAAGGAATTTTCGAAATTTGATAGACTTTATAATTAGATTTGAAGAGAGAAATATTCTAAATATAGATGGAGAAATTTCAAATTGAATTGTAGAGAAAAATATAATGAGTAAAGAAAGTATGATAAACAGCTGGGAACATTACTACAGACAGTTCATGGATTTACCAAAGAAATAGATATGAAATTTGGTTTCGAAAAATGTGCCAAAGCAACATTGAAAAGAAGAAAACTAGTTAAGTGTTGCAACATAACACTTGATAAAGCAAATGAAATAAGAGAATTGGACCAAAGCTCGACGTACAAATACTTAGGAGTCAATGAACTAGATACGATACAACACACACAAATGAAAGAGAAAATAAAAAAGAATACTATAGACGAGTTAGATTAATACTGAAAACAGAGCTCAATGTGAAAAACAAGATAATAGGTTTCAACACACTAGCCGTCACAGTTATAAGTTACAACAACAATATTCTTAACTGGACACTAAATGAACTAATTAAAATAGACAGGAAAACAAGGAAAATAATGACAGGATCTAGGACGCACCACCCAAAATCATAGAAAGGTTATATATAGAACATACCGAAGGTGGTAGAGGCCGTATACAGCTAGAAAACTATTACAAAATAACCACCATAGGACTGCAAAAATACCTACTCCAAGGAAAACTAATACAAATAGGCACAAAATACAAACAAAACAAAAAAACTGTTTTCATACTACCTAACAACTATGAAGAAGAAGAAACAACAAAAGCTGTAAAACAACTGAAATCCAAGCTAAAACTAAAACTAAAACAGACCATTATAAAACGATGGCAAGAAAAGCCCCTTCATGGAAAATACTGGGCTAAACTAAACAGAAAAGAAATAGACAAAGCAAAATCCCAACAATGACTGAGAAGCTCAGGACTCAAAGCAGAGACTGAAGGATTTTTAATTGCAGCACAAAATCAAAGCCTCCCCACCAGAAATTACCAAAAACATATTGTGAAAAGAAACAACAAGTAACTGCAGAATATGTGGAGTTGGACAAGAAACAATAAATCATATTGTCTCTGGTTGCCCACTCCTGACTAAGAAGGTATATATTCACAGACCTGATAGAGTTAGGACCTACATATACTGGAAGCTATGCGAACACTATGGAATAACAACAAAAAAAGATGGGATAAGCACACGCCAGAAAGGGTCACAGAAAATGAGAAAGCAACAATACTATGGGATATACCAATACACACAGATAGAGAAATTAAGGCCAATAGGTGAGGTATACTTGTCAGAGATCATGAAGAAAAAATGCTTTCTAATTGTTGCATCAATACCAACAGATTACAAAGTTTCTCTAAAAGAAATGGAGAAACTTTCAAAATACAAAGACCTGGAAATAGAGGTAACTCGAATGTGGAGTTTAAAAACAGAAACAATTCTTATCATAGTGGGCGCCTAATGTATAATAAAAAAAATATTCAGACAAATACATAGCAAAAACACCAGGACTAACAAATTTATATAACATACAGAAAATAGTACTACTAGGCACTGCACACACCCTACGTAAAACACTTTCAATACAGTAGCCATAAGAGCATCACAGCAAACCACAGCACATACTCAAGGCACACAGAGCTGAGCTCGGTAGAGCAATGAAAGCACGTTATAAAAATAAGACTCCTGAATAATGATAATAGCGATAATAATAATAATAATAATAATAATAATAATAATATAATAATAATAAATAATAACAACAACAACAACAACAACAATAACAATAACAACAACAACAATAATAATAATAATATAATAATAATAATAATAATAATAATAATAATAATAATAATAATAATAATAATAATAATAATAATAATAATAATAATAATGATAATAATAATAATAATAACCAGGCACTAGCCCTCATGGTTTCTCATCTTAACTGATTGGAAGTGTTAACATGTACATGTTTTCTCATAGTATAAAAGATGGAATACAGCAAATATTCTGTTCAATACCACAGATATGCTTGTCATTTGTTTGACCTTAACCAGTTGAGCATGTCCCTTGATAGCTAAGAATATTTGCGTCTCTGATCATGAGCAGAAGTAGTTGGGGAGCAACATAGCCATATGTTGAGAGGAATTCTTTCGGGTTTGAATAATTCACCTCTGGAAACATGGGTGTTTTATTCATCATCCTTAAACAGTCCCTTTTCAAGAACCTTTTGAACTGAATGGGCTACTCATCCTGAAAAAAATTCTAACTGGTCCCCCACCTGCAAAGCCATGCTCTGTTTATCTTGATATGAAATCATCATCATGTCGCGCGCATATGGTTGTGATGCATGTGCCTGGTGTACCCTTATCAGACGGAGAGTCATGATGGGTATACTAGGCTTCGTATATTTGTACCCCAGTGTCACTTTGATGGCGTGCATTCTCTTTCACTCTATAATAATAATAACATTATGTCTCTTCTCTCTCTCTCTCTCTCTTTCTTTCTCTCTCTTCCTCTCTCCCTCATTCTGTTTCTTCTCTCTCTCTCTTCTTTTTTCTTTCTCTCTATCTCCCTCATTCTGTCTCACTTTCGGGCTGTCTCTACTCTGCATCGCAGTGTGGGAGAGAGAGAGAGAAATGGATATTTTAATAACTGAATTACAACAAAGAGTGTGATATCACACAAAAATACCACCACCATCATCACTATATCCTTCCTCCATGTCTACCTGTTTTTGTTGTTGTTGTTTTTTTCATGCGTTTCTCATGTATTCCATCTTTCTCTTTCACTTTTCCAAAGAGAAGAAAAGAAAAATTACCAACACTATTCCATTTCAACTTTCTATTTTTCTGCATGATTTTTTTTTAATTTGTAAGCAAATCTTCTCTGGGAGGAAGGGAATAAATTTTATGGTTATGTAGGTGTTGATTTTAGAATTCCTAAATGCAAGTTGGACATGTATATGGACAATACATATTATATGCGTTTGTGTGCATTACATGTATGTGTGTGCACATATATGTTTATATTCATGTATATATATATATATATATATATATATATATATATATATATATATATATATAATATATATATATATATATATATATATATATGCATATATACATATATATATACGTATATGTATATGCATATATACATACATGTATATAATATATAAATATATGCATATATACATATATGTAAATACCTACATATATATATATATATACACATGCATATATGGGTATAGGACATCAAAAAAAACGTAAGCAGAATGAGAAACGAGAACATAAAACACTAAAACATAGATAATGAACTTCACCGCTTCACATCGTTTTCACATTCCTCCTTCACATCGTCTTCCATTTCTTCCTAAAGACAAGACGTGCTTTTATCTGTCTCTTCTCAAAGCTCGTTTTTCCACCGTTCACCGCATCACATCGTCTTGACTTAACATCCCTCACCCTTTGTTTTTACTGTTTTATTCTCACTGTCCTGTCTTTGTTACCACTTTCACCCTCCACAAAAAATCCCAAATTTTATTTAATTTGCTTTGCGGGAAAGACTATTTTAACGAAGTCGCGTCTTGTCCTTACCTTCGAAAACGCGAAATAGATAAAACAGGGGACAACTGATGAAGGGAATGTTCTTTATGTTGCACGTCTCGTTTCTCTGTGATTGATTTTTTTTTTCGTTGTTTAAAAAAGAGTTCGTTTTCTATGTTTTTGTTTTTATGTTCTCGTTTCTCATTCCGTCTACGTTTTTATGCCCTGTACTCATATATGCATGTATATATACATATATATGCAGGTTTGTACATATATGTATATATATATATATATATATATATATATATATATATATATAGAGAGAGAGAGAGAGAGAGAGAGAGAGAGAGAAATTCGGGGTGAGTACTTGATAATTATAAGCACCTGTGTATACCGTTTGGTGGTGTAGGTGGTGGAGTAAATTGATCAAAATAAAACCATGATGCCAAGGATTCAGCGGTACATATGTTTTGGGCCTTTATTGGTTGGGGATGCAAATCCTCTCATTCGCGTACGATATAATGCGGCAACAGCATAGAGTTGAAGCGTCCATCTCTTTCTTCTCTCAATGTAGAATGAGGAAATTTGGATGTTGAAGTAATGTAAATAAATTAATAAATAAATACATATATAAATTAATAAATAAATACATATATAGACGTGAAGGAACCTGAAGGTTCCTTCACATCTATATATGTATTTATTTATTAATTTATTTACATTACTTCAACATCCAAATTTCCTCATTCTGCATTGAGAGAAGAAAGAGATGGACGCTTCAACTCTATGCTGTTGCCGCATTATGTCGTACGCGAATGAGAGGATTTGCATCCCCAACCAAGAATTTTTGATGTAACACATGTCCTTGTGGAAGTTGTTGTGCGCGGCTGAAGAAGGCCACAGACATACATTATGCATTGTTATAAATCTGTCTAATAAAGGCCCGAAACATATGTACCGCTGAATCCTTGGCATCATGGTTTTATTTTGATCAATATATATATATATATATATATATATATATATATATATATATATATATATATATATATATATATGCATATATTTATATATTATTTATGTTATTATATGATCGAACGCCACACATCATTCTCCAAGTAAGTTTTATCTTAAATACGATGCGCACTCTTATTCTATCTCTTTTCTGTCTATCTCCCTCTCTTGTTCTTCCTTTCTGTTTTTCTCTCCCACCCTTTCCCTATTCTTCTCCTCTCCCCTACATTGTTCCCCCTCTATCTCTCTCTCTTTCACACACACACACACACACACACACTCTTCCTCCTTGACTCTATCGTTGCTCACACGTGGCCAACGGCCATTCTTTCTTTCTTCCATTTCTTCCTAAAGACAAGACATGCTTTTATCTGCCTTTTCTCGAAGCTCGTTTTTCCAGCGTTCACCGCTTCACGTCGTCTTGTCTTAACAGCCCTCACCATTTCTTTTTACTGTTTTGTTCTCACTGTTCTGTCTTTGTTACCACTTTCACTCTCCGCAAAAAATCCCAAATTTTATTTAATTTGCTTTGCGGGAAAGACTATTTTAACGAAGTAGCGTCTTGTCCTTGTTCTTTATGTTGATGTCTCGTTTCTCTGTGATTGATTTTTTTTCGTTGTTTGAAAAAGAGTTCGTTTTCTATGTTTTTGTTTTTATGTTCTCGTTTCTCATTCCGTCTACGTTTTTATGTCCTGTACCCATATATGCATGCATATATGTACATATATATGTAGGTATGCACATATATGTATGTATATATGCATATATTTATATATTATTTATGTTATTATATGATAGAACGCCACTCATCCTTTTCCAAGTATATATACATATATATATATATATATATATATATATATATATATAGATGAGTGTATTTTTACCTTGTTAACAATTAACACGGAAAAATAAATAAATAGTTACCAGGGCAGCAAAAATCTCACAAGTAAAGGTGTTGTAACCCCTTGTTTATAAAGGTAGAAACTTCGTGTTTACGTTGAATATTTTGAATAATATGAATAAAAAATGGAGTTAACGCAGGTGTAATCAAATATTTTTACTTTCGACACATGTTTCGAAAATTCCACTGATACTATTCAAAAGAATAACTGGTATGTATAAACAATGCAATCTTCTCCTCAGGAAAGTGAAAAAAACGAAACTCGTCAATAAGACATTTTAGCAAAAAATTATGGATTTGTATAGCGATAGACAGAACGCTATTAATATTGTTTAAAAAAGCGTTATATGATATAACGTTATAAGTAGCTAACAGAAAGAGTAGGGATATTAATAGTGAATGTTAAATATAAAGGAAATTAAAGTTTAAATTATATATAATGATAGAGACTACTTATATGCTCTAAATGTATGGTTTTGCCAATGCTTACATCTGTATGCTCGCTCTATAACCGTGTTTACTAGAGTATTTTTAGAAAAAATAATGAAAAATAGCTCAGAATTGCAGAGAAGACAGAATTTCTTGCCTTTGTCATATGGTATCGAAATTGAGAGAATCAACCATTCTAAATGAAATTGTTCATTGTGGTCTTTTAAATCCCAAATCAGTTTGCTGAGACCGGTACTATTCCGTTTATTTCTATCCCTAAATGTTGAGTAATGGATAGAAATTCTTTTAGATAACTCTAACGATGTGCTTCCAATGTAAAATCGTACTTTATTACGAGTACTGATTATACACTGGTATATAGAATTTTTAATCTTAGAGTTACTTGACATAACTTAATTCTATTGGAATTGACTTCAGATACAATAACCTTGTTATTAATATTTCTAGAGGGTTGGATGGTATCAGCTAAATTAATGTTAGTATTAGTAAATGTATTAATATTTAACAGTCTGTTATTATGAGAAGAGATAATTTGCAAGAGATTTTTTGTGTTTGAAAAACCTATCCTAACCTTATGTGAATTGATTATAGAGTAATATCTAGAATTGTTTGGAAAATTCCTAGCAATAGCTTGACGAAACAGCAGTGGGAGATTAGATTTAATTTGTCTCCCGTAAGGAATTATTAACCAAATATTTCTACTAGTATTCATAGCGTAATTACTTTTTAAGGTGTTATATTTACTTTTAGATCGATGATAGGGGATTAAATAAGGGTTATCTGCCTTCATTCGCTTTGTATCAGTGCGTAAGTTATGTTTGTTATCAATAATTCTTTTACGACTAGAAATCTTATCTACATTATTGAATTTACAATTAGACTGAGCAGAATCTATGTAGAAAATTTTCTCTGTATAACCTGCTTTGATTAAGGCAGAGTTATAGAATTCAGCGTTATTATTGAAAATATCAACATTAGCAGATAATTTAGATAATCTAAATGAAATATTCTTAACTAAGTTCTTAGTAATTGCTCCAGGATGATTACTAAATTTGCTAATGTACTTAAGATTGGTCAACGGTTTACGATATGGGAGGTAAGAGTCACTGTGTAAATTAAGCGTAATATCTAAAAAGTTTGCCTTCGTCATATCGTCATCAAAAACGATTTTTAAGCCCATTCTACTGAAAAAATTAACTAAACTATTCTTAACTTTTTGTACCTTTTGGTTGGAAACATTTTGGAGGTAAAGTAAACAATCATCACGATATAGATCTCCATAAATGTTAGGGAACTCTTCAGCCATTTCAAAAAGAATATATATACAGATCAAATCAGCTATCTGTGCTGAATCAGAACTTCCCATTGGTATATCGAAACTATCTGGTGTGTCTTTACGGACCCACAACTTATCATCAAATTTAATAATAGATCTTCTGGCTGCCAACACAACATTAATTTCTTCTCTGGTGAGACCAGCTTTGTTATGAGCAAGCCAAAGTGCCTTATTAAGTACTATTGGATTGATAGATGAATAAAAATTGGAAATATCAAACTGGATAAACTTAGTACTCACCTTATTGTTAATAGAACTAAATCAGTCAACTACTTCAAACGAATTAGTCCATAAACTAAGTTTTAATGTTTTGATTAAATTAGGAATATATTTATCTAGTATATTTTTACTAAGGATACCGATGTCAGAGATAGAAGAGCTGATAAGCCTTAATGATGGGTTAGTAAAAAAATTTGGTTTGTGATCCTTCAAAATGGACCGAGGTTGCTTAGGAACAAGTGGTTCTGTCTTCATTTGTAGGTTATATGTAGCCTCAATGTTGGCTTTCTTAAGTATTCTTTTATCAGCAATTTTATACTCTTTCTGAATTTCTTTTTTAAGTAATTCCAAATAATAGTCTTTATAAAGTTTGTACAGATTTCCAGTCTTATCAGATTGAACCAACATAGTATCCATAGAATTGATTTCTTTGGTGATGTTGCGAAGATACCTCAGATGTTTATTTCTTAGTGGTGATCGTTGAAATTTTACATTTCCCACAATGGACCAGAGATCATCTTCAAATTGCTTCAATCTTGAGTTAGGCGACGGATTATTTTTAGATTTAAATAACTTGTTGAACTCAGATGTTTTATCATTAGTGTGTTGTTGAGTGTCATTTTTGTCAAAGAAAAAGGTAAGCCATCTTATTCGGTTGATGAATGAATTTATCTTATTGACAAGTTGTTTAAGGAAAACATTCTTAGGTGGAATAGGAATGTCCTTAAGAGATGCGTTAATATTCAATAACTTCATATGCTGTAACTATTCAGTTAGCAGGTTATTAATAAACCTGATTAAAATATTATAAATAGATGAGTGTATTTTTACCTTGTTAACAATTAACACGGAAAAATAAATAGTTACCAGGGCAGCAAAAATCTCACAAGTAAAGGTGTTGTAACTCCTTGTTTATAAAGGTAGAAACTTCGTGTTTACGTTGAATATTTTGAATAATATGAATAAAAAATGGAGTTAATGCAGGTGTAATCAAATATTTTTACTTTCGACACATGTTTCGAAAATTCCACTGATACTATTCAAAAGAATAAATGGTATAAACAATGCAATCTTCTCCTCAGGAAAGTGAAAAAAACGAAACTCGTCAATAAGACATTTTAGCAAAAAGTTATGGATTTGTATAGCGATAGACAGAACGCTATTAATATTGTTTAATAGCGTTCTCTCTATCGCTATACAAATTCATAATTTTTTGCTAAAATGTCTTATTGACGAGTTTCGTTTTTTTCACTTTCCTGAGGAGAAGATTGCATTGTTTATACCATTTATTCTTTTGAATAGTATCAGTGGAATTTTCGAAACATATGTCGAAAGTAAAAATATTTGATTACACCTGCGTTAACTCCATTTTTTATTCATATATATATATATATATATACATATACATATATATATATACATATATATACATATATATATATATACATATATATACATATATATATATATATACATATATATGCATATATATATATATACATATATATACATACATATATATGTATATATACATATATATGTATATATACATATATATGTATACATATATATGTATATATATATATGTATATATATATATATATATATATATATATATATATATATAATATATATATATATTATATATATATATATATATATATATATATAGCGGCCAAAATGTTCAGAACGGCATTGTTTTCGTCAGAAAAGTAAGTATAAGTTTTTATTAAAGCAGTTTTATATTCTATAATATTCACAGACAATAAATACAATATTAATTGTTATTGTCTGAGATTTTGGTGTAATTTGAGAGGATAATACAAAAGTTATGGATGATTTAGTGATTTACTGCAAAACCCATGGCGGCCAAAATGATCACAACGGTTGAAAAAATTACAAAATAATCAAAAATGACAGAGAATACTGGAATTATTTAATATTTAGTGTGAAGCCCTTTAGCTTCAATCACACTCTGACATCTTTGACTGCATGAGGAAATTGAATTTTCAATTTCTTGCTGGGTGATCTTACTCCATTCTTCCTGAAGGGCATTCCATAATTACTCAGTTGTTTTAGGATTTCTGGCTTTCGAACTTCTAGAATATTCCATAATTTTCAATAGGATTGAGATCTGGGCTTTGAGCAAGCCAATCCATAACAATAACCTTTTCAGCCTTGAGGAAGTTCATGACCACCTTAGCCTTGTGACATGGGGCATTGTTCTGCATGAATATGGGTGGTCGCTTAGTTGAATTTCTCAGCACAGGCAAGACATGATCTTTTACAAGTTGTTTATAAACTCCTGCATTTACCTTTTCATGTAATCGTACCAAAGGGCCCACACCATCTCCAGATATCATCCCCCAAACCATGACACTTCCTCCACCGAATTTAACACTAGTCTTAAGGCATTTAGGCGACAATTTTTCACCTACTTTTCTACGAACGTACCTTTTCCCATCTGAGCCAAATAACATAAACTTAGATTCATCACTGAAATGCACCGTTTGCCATTTTTCTTGAGACCACAACACAGGTTTGGTTGCAAAGGTAAGACGACACTTTTTATTCTTGGAGCTGATCAGTGGCTTCACTGCAGGTTCTCTTGCTTGTAGGTCATGTTCAACTAAACGACGAGACACAGTTTTTCGAGATAAAGTTTTCTTCAATACAATGCTCATTTTCCGAGAAACAATAGCAGCAGTTTTAAATCTGTCCTTTTTAACCAACTTTACCATAGCACGATCTTCTCTCTTGGTCGTTTTTCTTGGCCTACCTGTAAACTTTCTTACTTCACACGAACCACAATCATTGTAGACCTTAAGAATACCGTGTACAACACTTTTTGACTTGTTAACAATCTTTGCAATAGATCCAATACTTAAATTATCCTTCCTTTGAAGCGTATTAATCTGCTGACGAATTGGTAACGGAGTAAGTAGCATTATATTAACAAAGTACACTGCAAATATTCTTACTAATGTTTAGTAAACGAACCGTCACGTAAACAAATTCAAAACATTAGAGTTCGCCGGTTAAATATACTAAAACACGGAGTAAAAGCAACCGTTCTGATCATTTTAGCCGCCATGGGTTTTGCAGTAAATCACTAAATCATCCATAACTTTTGTATTATCCTCTCAAATTACACCAAAATCTCAGGCAATAACAAATAGTATTTATTGTCTGTGAAAATTATAGAATATAAAACAACTTTGATAAAAAATGACATCTACTTTTCTGACGAAAACAATGCCGTTCTGAACAGTTTGGCCGCCACTGTATATATATATATGTTTGTATGTATATATATATATATATATGTATATATATATATAATGTATTGTTTGTGCCTGATGAATATGTTTGAGATATTTTTAAACATATGAAACTGTTAGTAGCACTTAAAGACATGTATTGCGTCCGTTAAATATATAATACACACACACACACACACACACACACACACACACACACACACATATATATATATATATATATATATATATACAAAATGAGAAAATGGAGAAACATACCTAAATCAATCATCAACCATCAGATACTACCCAATCAATACTTTATTAAACCATTACATAACAGCAATGACATTATACATAATATATTGCAAATATAACTAGACATGGAAATAGAAATAGAAAATACAATTACATCATATCTGACAGCTGTTTCGGCCGTGAAGACAGGTATGTCTCATTTAACCTATTAGCCATATAAAGCAGGTATAAATGAGACATTAACAAGGGTGTCTCACGGCCTCTTCAGAGAATTTAATATAAGTGTGAAAAAACTTTACATATAAATATAAAAATATAAAATATAAAAATGTGTGCATAGACACTCATAATTCTACACATATATATATACACATTAATACAATATAAACAAAATATATCAGTATACATTAACAAACACAGTTATTTTCCATATTGGACTCATAGTTCCATAACCAACATCAAGGAAATACATGTACACTCACATTTAAATTTAAAGCAGACATATATATATAGAACAGTCCAGTTCATTAAAATGTATAACCATACAAAAAGTCAATAAAATTAATATTAATATTAATAATAATAATAATAATAATAATAATAATAATAATAATAATAATAATAATAATAATAATAATAACAACAACCATGATTGTACCATGTAAAGCAAGCGGACATCCACATATATACTCAATAAGTCGAATTCATCTGTCCGCTTGATATTGATTTTCCTAGATAGATTCGATTGGCTTATAGTTTTAAATTTGAATCACAATGGAAATTTTACGGTTAGTTAGCCAAGAAACGCACATACGCACACGCACATCCACAGATCCTGCGCACATACATACATAATTATATGTATACACACACACATACACCCACACACATACACACATACATAGCCACATACACAGCCAAATCATAAATAAATAAATAATATAAGAGGTATAATCGTAACTATACACATGGAAAAACAGAGGAACCCAACCGATTGCACATACATGCATGCAGACATCCAGCCCCCCCAAAACGACACCAAGACCGCGGTATTAACTAAGAAGATCCACTCACATATTTCCATAAAACATTAAATGCAAAGATACATATAATTATATCAAGATAGAGAATGTAATTTTTCATAAGGTACATAATTCATATGACACCGTATTTTTCGTAACCATAGTATTTTATAACTAAAAGTCTGCTAACTTAACCGCTATATGCTATATTCAAACATACGCTAAATTATAAAGTATAGATTAAACATTTCCGTTTGACTATCAAAAGATATAGAAATATATATATACTAAGTTAACATCGGTTTATAATAATTAAATTATAAGAGATTAATTGTAAGAAGTCAAAATACGCTAATATTCTAGGATATATAAACAAAATAACTCCTTATAGCATAAATAGATATCTCTACGTAATAAATCCAATGTTATTATAATACTAATATTTATCTATTAAAACCCTTACCAACGAACTAATAGAATTACACTCACATCTACATGCCCATATGTATACTCATGTGTAACAACAGACATACACATACACACCATATATTTTCACATGTGATGTGCGTGTAAACATTCATAGTACTTATATATAAATATATTTTTAAGCATCAGTGGACACATAAATACAAATGTAATAATTAACAGGATTTGGCATTAAATAATATCAGTGGAGGACTTACCAATAAAATAGTATATAAGTAAATAACAAAAATTAAATTAATTATAAGTTAATAATTGTAATTACTTAAGATTAAAATGTAATAAAATAAAATAATATGAAATAATTAAAATTAAAATGAAAATATAAGTACAAGCTAGTATACATGTATATATATATATTTTATTATAATAAATAATGGATATGTATGTATATATCTACATATAAATAAATAAATAAATGAATAAATAAATAGATAAATACCATAGAAAACAAATTAAGATAAATACAAAGGTACACCTAATATATAGTAATGCTAATATGTATATATCCACATATGCATAAAAGAATAGATAGATAGATAAATAACATAAAATAAAATGAAGATATACATTGAAAAAAGTACATATATAAACCTAGTATACAGGCTACTATTATGTAAACATTTACCTATAGATAATGAATAAATAAATAGATAAATAACATAATGTACAAATCAAGATGAGTACAAATATAGACTAAATATATAAGACTGCTAATATGTATAAAGCCAAATGTAAGTAAATGAATAGGTTTATTAATAAATAACATAAGATACAAATTTAGATGAGTACAAAGATACACTAAATATACAATATATAAGCCTGCCAAATAAATACCTGCAAAAACCCATATACTCATCCAAAACAAACAAAATCCAATATAGACTCTCATTTATTACATATTAGTATTACAGTATCTAAAACCAGGTATCTAACTATGACACACTCTGCAATTTTGGAAATCTCCAAGAATATCATATTACTGTGTATATACCAAAATGTATATATTCTTTCTTGCCGCAGTGTATTTCCCTTATAAACCAGGACAAAAAGCAAAAAACAAAAAACAATTAATACAGAACATATATATTTATATACATGTGTAGCTACAAAATTATAAAATTATAAATTTATAAGTTGCATGTTTTAAAATTGTAGAAGACTACTAGTATAATTAGATACAGAGGAGAGTTAAAATATTACTAGTAGAAAAGCTAAGTTCTATTTAAATCTAGAGAAAGTGTACGGTAGTTTATGAATGCAAAAAAAATTTTTTTCATTAATATTATTAATAATAGGCCTACCAGCTTTGATAATGAAAAAAATTTCATTTTTACATAGAGAGCATTTTTTATTTTTTCCATTATATACAGGTGCAGAAGTTAGTATTTTCCAGTTTAATTTAAAATCTAAGTTCTTACTTTTGAGTTCCCAAATATACGCACTTAACCCCGTAGAGTACATCCTATTTTTATTTCTAAAAGTATATCTATGATAATTAAGTCTCTGTTTCATGCTATTCATAGTTGCTCCGATGTATACCCTACTACTAAATTGTGTATCCACAGTGCATTAATAAACTACCTCTTTCTTGAGGCATTGATTACCAAACACACATTTATTTCTGTTTCTGAAATTACAGTTATCAACAGGTTGGAGTAATCTAACATTGGCCAACATTCCTGTAACACCATTCCCATTAATAGTGTTACAATTATTTTTACTATCCAATCCCAAATTCAACGAATGATTTGATTTATCATTATTGGCGATATTCCTATCAATAGTAATAGTATTGGTGGTAGTGGTATCATCTATTACATTAATATTTTTCCTTACAGGTACGGTACCATCATAATTTGCAAGAGGGTTGTTCGCGTTAGCTCCAAAAGATATATTGTTCCTACGATTATAGAGAGGCAAATTACTATTATCTAAATTCAACTTTCTATCATTATAGAAGTAATCCAGTTTCCTGTTATTAAATGAGGAGATGATGGTGGCTAGATTGTGTGTAATGCTATATCCTATTCTAACAGTTCCATTGTTAATTAAATGACCAAATTTATTCTTACCCTTACCAAAATGCCTAAATATTACATTGTGCAAAGCTCTAACTATGTCTGTTTTTATCTGCAATGCATATGGGATTATCAGCCATAGTGTATCCTTATCGGTATTAGGGTTGCCTATCAAATTGTTATTTTTAGTAAAAACCTTATTCCTCGTCCATCCCATATGTTTACTATCCTTAACAATGTCATTGTTATGCCTATCATTATCAATATTCCCATAATTATTGCGTAAATAAACTTTACTATTATCATACCTACCATTAGTTTTGATATGCGTATTATTAATATTACTACCATCACTTATGTGCGCTAATTTATTTAAACTAACGTCAACAGCTCCGAAATTACCAACACCTCTATAATTATCATATGCGTTTTTATATATCCTATTTTTCCTTGTCTTACAGTTATTATTGTTTGTCCTAAATTTATTGGCGTTGTTCCTAATAGTTCCACCTGTATTTGAAGGATTATCCTTGGGTATATACCATATTTTACTTATGTAGCCTGCTTTCAGCAATGCTGTATTATATCTATCACAATGCTTATTAAAAATGTCCCCGTTTGAGGATAGATAAGAGATTCTCTGACTAATGCTACGCACTAGTGAT
>NC_043000.1:89892089-89914589 GCF_006345805.1 Octopus sinensis
GTATAAATAACGATATGAAGTTAGATGCACGCATTTGTCCACGTTTATATAAATATAAATAGCCACGCTAGAAATAGGTTAGAATACTCCCCTGAATATCTTATAATAGCATAATCTTCCCAATCCAAACTTGTCTAAAATACCCATTTCGGAATTTCTTCAAAGAAAGCTACTAATATCAACACTAAGTTTAACCTCTATATGACCTATGTTGTGTGGCAGGCCGACTCATATTACATATAAACATTCTTCTGTGAACCCTAAAATAGCTCGGAACCAACATTGCATACAAAAACTCTGTATTAGTCACAAGAAAACTTCAACCAACATAAACTGTGTCCTGAATATGGCACAGCTGTGTAATCCTTTACTTTCACGCCCGATTGAATCCGAAACGTAAACCATCTGTCAAACCGAAATAACTGTCTCCACCACATCTTTCTATCAACCCACACTGTACAAGAACATATATCCCTCCGAACCTTTCATCATTCTCTCTCATCCTACACAATCACTTGTCCTGTCTACTTACACTACACTTAATTTCCATTCACTTTACACCACCGACCATAAGAACAACTTGTCCAAAACTATTTTAAACCAGAAAGAACCAAAATAAACCATAGTCGGATGGCAACGAATAAGCCGCAGCTTCAAAGTTGCTATTAATGCTTTCCTTGTAAGAATTAATAAATATTTACTCCACTACAAGTATTGAGTGATCTTTCAGCTCAATATTAAATAGTTTCTTTTTTTACATACGTAACTTGGCATTAAAACGAACATTAATAGATAAATAGATATAGATACACATACTTGTTTTTATATATAACTTCACAAAAAACCAAACGTTTATGTGTGTGTGTATGTGTTCTTTTTCTCTTATTTTTTGTTCTTATATTTGTTTCAGCCATTCAGTTATTAGTCATTAATCATTTGACAGCTTACTTTGAAGGTCATAGTCGATTACATAAATCCCAGTCCATGTGTGTGTGCGTGCGTGCATTTAAGCATGGTTATATGTACATGTGTGTGTGTGTGTGTTATATATATATATATATATATATATATATATATATATTATATATATATATATATATATATACATATATATATATATCATATTTATACACGATGGGCTTCTTTCAGTTTCTGTCCACCAATTCGTCTCAAAATGTTTCGATCCGCCAGCACGAAATGGGACTGAACCCGGGAGCATGTGGTCGGAAGCAAACTTCTTACCACACATCCACATCTTCAGGGAAAGCTAATCACTCAAAAGCACGAACTCAGGACGCTGTGAGAAAAACTCCGTTACTTTAGGGGAATTTTTTAACGAACTAGTATAAATAACAAGTTTGATTCCAACTAACAATCATTATATAGAGAAATGAGTAATAAAAATATTACTGTTAAGAAAATTCCTTCTCGAAAAGATGACTTCGACCTTTATACATTGTGCATAAATACATTTGGGGAAGACAGTATGTTTTACAAACACTGTTGACTCGGAAATTTTCACTATAGTTGTAAGCAAACTATATAATGGAAAGATACCTGGAAGAGCTTTAATGGTTGGATATTGCTACATTTTACAGAAAACAATTAAGATGTAGGAAGCGCATTCTAGAAGTTTTGAGACTTTTTTAAGTGAGGCAGTTATAAATATCCCAGATCGGGGTACTGTTAGTATATCATTATTATACATCTAGTAAGCTGACCTGCCTTCTTTTTTACATTCCAGATTGAAGGAGACGCTATAACAATACTTTGAACACACTTAATACTTAATACTGCTAGTCATAGCTAACTAGTTGCAGAATGCAGGCGAAATGTTTGGCAATTCACTAATCAATAAAGTCTTGGTTTAAACTGGACAAAATCGCTTCAGAAACACATGAAATTTTCCAAGCTACTTATGTGTTAACTTTTTCGCTAGCACAAAAGATTCGAGGACTGTAGAGAGGAGGTGAGAGGCGTTAAGAGCTGCTTATGGATTAACTTGCATGAAGCGAGCATTTGTTTCGTTTTCTGCTGGCACAACAGGTTCAAGGATGGTAGAGAGGTGTTCTGACAGGTGTGTGAGCGAAAGGAATGTCAGAACATCAGATCTAGTTGAGAAAATTCGCAATTCTCTGGATGAAGATCGCCGTGTGAATATAAACAATAAGGATGCAGTTTGCTGTTGATGAGGCAACTGTACACAGAATTATTCATGAAAATCTGAACAATTGCAAAATTTGTGTAAAATTTATTCCCCGGGTGCTCAGTGACGAACAGAAAGAAATATGCGTTGGTGACAACATAGAAATAGTTGATTTCATTATCTCCAATTCAAGAGTAACTGAGTTTCTAGTAATATGTGACGAAAACTGAATCTACTGCTATGGTCCAGAAGCCATGAGACAGAGTGCCCAATAGAAGCATACTGGCTCCCAAAAAGGCCATGCAAAGTAAATCCACCAAGAAATTCGACAGAAAGGGCGTCATCTATATCCACTGGGTTCGCTCTGGCCAGATGGTCAACAAAGAGTACTTTGTGGAGGTTTTGAGGGAGTTAGGCAAAAGCTTTCGTCGCCAAAGGCCAAAGCTTATCCACTTAGGTCAGTGGTTCCTACACCAGGACAATACACCAGTCCACAATTCCATCCTGGTAACCAACTACTTGACAGAGATGGGCATCAAAATTGTCCTGCGCCCTCCATACAGCCCAGATCTTGCTTCCTGTAACTTGGTTGTTCCCCAAACTGAAGGAGAACCTCAATAGTAATCGTTTTAAAGACATTGAGAAGATGAAGGAAGTTGAGACAAGAGTCCTGGACATCATCATTTTGGAGGACTTCCTTTGGGCCTTCATGAAGTTGTTGAAGCGTAACATGTGAACTGAAGTCAGAGGATCCTACTTTGAAGGAGATTAGAGTTTTGTACTTCTTTGAAATAGATAAATATCTCTTGAAAAGTTTCAAAACTTCCGGAATGCAATTCGTACATTCAAAAGGAACTACGGACAGTCAGACTGACATACCAAATTGACTTGTTATAGCACGAACGAATCTTATGAGAAAGAATGAAATCACCGAGTTAACAGAAAACTATAAACACTACGTACAAGCCGCACACAAGCTACCTCAACGAATCCCTCTAAGTGTGTGTATATGTCACAGACAGCGGACGTGCGTTTGCGTTGATTGATACGCCATGACATTCATTATATGTGTGTGTATTCTGTATGTGTGTATGTATGTCGATGCCACGGAAGCCATGGTTCTTTTTTTCGTCAAGAAATAACAAACAAAAATTATGTTCAATCGTTTTCATTAATAAATAGAGGTCCAAATATCACAAAAATTTGTACTGCACTGCCGAAGTTATGTGTGAAAAATATATGCAAAAAAAAAGATAAAATATATCATTTCTAAGATATTTCGGGTACACACAAACATTTCTAAAGTTTTAGTATTATTAAGATATATAATATATATATATATATATATATATAATATATATATATATATATATATATATATAATATATATATATATATATATCATGCATGGGTATATTTCCCGAAAACTTGAAGAAGACTATCATATCGACATAAAAGTCTCTTGGACTGGTGAACGTTACATCATTTCCCACTTCGAAGGTTATGCATTTGCAATTCAAGAACAAGAGATTGTTACGAAATCCTTTGTAAACAAAAGAGACAGTGGAGCCCTAGGAACTCCAAGATGCAACCGAAAACGTAGTTTATGTAATATTTCTGTGGAAGTCATCACGCATGTGATTATCAGCTGCTCAAAAATGTTAAAGCACTACCTCCCTTTGCGACACGATGTTGTTCAAAAAATATACAATGCCATTCGAAAAAAAACTCCTGTAGATAATGCCCCAGTTATTTAATACATACACAAATATCGACGCAAGGAATATAAGTGGAACATCCTCATCAAAACATGTCAAATGCAAACATAACAGGCTTGATATTGTTTGAGATAGACAAGTAAAAGTATGTGCAGCCTTGGAGGTCAGCTGTGCTGCTGATGTCAATATCTCTTTGAAAATCAAAGAAGATAACCTCTAGCTCCTATATCCAGACTATAAATTTACATTTATACCAATAAAGCGCACTTGGTTTTGTGAGTAAATGTCGTTAGTGACAATCTGGATAAGCTAGGGCTTTCAGAAACAGATATCAACCAGTTAACTCGCAAATTATAAATACAATTTGTAAATGGCACAATAAAAATATTCAGACTTTTCTCAAGTTTAAATGTGATTTTGTTTTTGTCTAGAGCTTTGTATCTTTGTTAGAATGTTGGAGCATTGTTAGAAACCAGCTCCTTCCTTAGAGGAAGATTTGAAATAATAAAAAAATGAAAACGTACATATTTGGCGAGCTTCCATGTTATTTTTGCCTAATTACACCCACCAGTTACTGATTGGCCTGGTGATATAGTAAAAAACACTTGCACACGATAATGCGCGTTGGTAATGGACCCGAAACCACGTGTTAAGTTGAGATCTTAACTACACAACCATGTCTTTAATGTGTATGTACGCGCACGTGTGCATATGTGTGTGTGTATATATTATTATACATTTTTGCAGCCCAGTTTGTCATGGGACCATCCATCGTTGGAAGGAACCTACAAACGGTGCTGTCAACTTCGAAAAGTAAACTCTATGAACTATCACTGGAACTATATATCTCATATATATATATCACTTCCGTCAAGACGTCATCTCAAACACGAAAACATGTGTGCGCGGGCGCACGCACACACATACACACACACACGTACGCACACACACACACACACACAGAGGTTCAATACAAGTTATAGATCCAACATAGAGATGGTTCCGGGTATAGCGTTTGCTATATATATATATGTGTGTTTGTGTGTGTATGTCTGTGTGTGTGTGTCTGTGTGTGTGTGTATGTGTGTGTGTGTTTAAAGTGGGGTTTAAAGATTCATAAATGGCGCAGGAGTGGCTGTGTGGTAAGTAGCTTGCTTACTTCACAACAGAAGAATTCGCGTTTTTATACACTCCGAAGTCACGTCGTTCAACGTAGAAATATTGAAAAACTGAAGCACGACTACAGGTAAGGCATTTGTTTTTTGGTGGGGAAGATTAGTGGAGTCCGTTGGTTCGTAATTGATAATTTTTGACGAGCAAGGGTCTCCACTGGGTTATTTGCCTGCCTGTGGTCGTGCAAAAAGACTCACTGTGTAGTGAGAACTGTGTTTTTTTTTGGGGGGGGGGGCGTATCCCCTCCGAAAATTTATGATTTTATGTGACTGTGTGCACTTCGTAGATTTTACCAGTACAACCAGAAATTTAGCATTTGGAGTATAACAAGGAATTTTTTGCTGCTATTTTTTGTGTTGCAAGGGACTTTTAACTGTGCTACAAAGGATTAGCAGAGTCGAATTTTGTTGTCATTTGAATGGTCTTCTTTCGTTCTTTTTCTCTTGTCTGTCTTTTTGTTCTTTTTTTGTGTTTGTATTAGAGACTTTGATTTGAACATTTTTGATTTTGTTGTGTACTTTTATATTTTAGTCTATTTTATTAATGGCAACCAAATGTAAGAAAGCCTTGGAGTGGCGAATTGTGAACCCCAAGGAGTGGTTAAAAAACTATGATGAGAGAACGGTGTTGTTGCGGACCTATTGCAAGGACCGCGACACCATCTGTGTATTCCCTCAGAGTGAAATTGAAGAAGAGTTGGCGGGTTTTGAGCCAACATATAGGTTCATCTGTAGGGGTGCAAAGTACGCAACGGTGTGCGTGTTTTTCGACACCCCTACGGAGGCTCAGAAATTTGCGAGTCAACCTATAGATGGGAGGAAGATTTTGTTTCTCCCCACTTATGGTGGGCGTAAATTGACAAGAGCTTGGGTGTGTGGGGTGCCTTCCGGTATAGAGGTTGAATAGATAGAGGATTCTATCCGTCGAGGCCTGGGTGGTGGCCCTGTCAGGCCCTTGAATGTAAAAATACTGCCTGCGGTCGATTGGGTCTGGTCAAAAGCAATTTTGACCCTATGGGCCCAATCGGCTGAAAATCTGGTTTTACTAGATTTCTTGACAGTGGCCGGTTCCAGGCACCCAGTGATCATTGAGGGACGCCGCACCCCCACCACCACCACCAAGTGTCACCTGTGCACATGAAGAAGAACTGTTGCCGGGACCAGAGAAAGGTCCTGGAACAGTTGATTGATGACTGTAATCACACTGTTCCCCCAACGGAGCCTCCTGCTCCTTCATTGGAGGGAAAGAGGTAGAAAGTCGAGGAGGAGGTAACCTCCTCGAGAAAAGGTACTAAGAGAAAGAAGGTGGGCAACAATGGTTGCCCACCGATGGACCCTGAGGTGGCGGGAAGGGAGGTGGGACCTCCGGACATGTCGGAGGAGCTCCACCCTCCCGTCGCAAAGGGAAAAAGAAAGAAGAAGAAAAAGAAAAACGGGGCATTGCCGACGACAGCATGTCCCGAAATGCCTTCGGTGGGACTGTGCCACCGGACGGGAAGAAGAAGGAAACCTTGTCGGTGGGGTGTGTGCCACCGAGCGAGGTAGTTGAGGACCCTATCAATGAAAGTGATGAGGAATTTGCATTCCTCTATCGCAAGGGAGGGGCGATTGAGGAGTATGTGGACAATAATCTTGATAGTCGGGTTCTGATGGACCCGATTTTTATTGACAGTCCAGAGTGGCCTTCGCAGGTACTGGAAAGAAAAGATTTTTTTCCACAGGTCAAGATCCTTCCCAAAGGAGGAATACAGATTACACTTTTTTTGGCTCCGATTGGTGGTTGCAGGAATACCTGCAGGCAGCAAAAGGGTTAATTGAGGGAGTAATATAAGAGGTTTAGCGCCTCCATATATATAAAATATGTTTCCTTTGTGATGGACTTCTAGTCCAATTTTTGTATATATTTGTAAGAGGTTTAATACTTCTGTACATGTTGTTTTTAACGAACAATGTTTTAGAGAAGCAGAGTTTTGGCGGGCTCTTTCTGTCTTCTCCCATCTTTATCATCTTGTATTCTTATCATTCGCCTCATTAATATCTTGTCCAGCCCGCAGCTACTCTGTATACGGCCTTTATGGCAAATAGAATGAAATAAAGTAGCTTGCTTACCAACCACATGGTTCCGGTTCATTCCCAGTGCGTGGCACCTTGGGCAAGTGTCTTCTGCTATAGCCTCGTGCCAACCAAAGCCTTGTGAGTGGATTTGGTAGACGGAAACTGAAAGAAGCCCGTCGTATATATATATATATGTATATATATATATATATTTATATATATATATATATATACCGGAGTAAACACATAAATGTGAAACAAGGTGGAAAAAAGAGTACTCAAATACCAGTGGTAGAGTAATATGCTTTATTTTAAGCAGCAGAAAATTCAACAAAATCTGTTACTCTGAGTTTCTCGTTGCCGTTCATCAGACAGTTTTGCTAGCAAAAACTGTCTGATGAACGGCAACGAGAAACTCAGAGTAACAGATTTTGTTGAATTTTCTGCTGCTTAAAATAAAGTATATATATATATATATATATTATATATATATATATATATATAATATATATATATATATATATACATATATATATATATATATGTATGTATGTATGTATGTATGTATGTATGTATGTATGTATGTATGTATGTATATGTGTGTGTATATGTTTGTGTGTCTGTGTTTGTCCCCCAACATCGCTTGACAACCGATGCTGATGTGTTTACGTTCCCATAACTTAGCGGTTCGGCAAAAGAGACCGATAGAATAAGTACTAGGCTTACAGAGAATAAGTCCCAGGGGTCGATTTGCTCGACTAAATGCGGTGCTCCAGCATGGCTGCTGTCAACTAACTGAAACAAGTAAAAGAGTAAAAAGAGAGTAAAGTGTATGTATGTTTATGGGTCTTTGTAAGATGAGAATTCCGACAGAATCAGGTACTTGAAAAGGTATGTGCCAGGTAGGGTTGGGTAAAATCTGTGGTCCCTGCCTATGGCTGGTGAGAGTCGAAATATCAAATAGGATATTTCGGTTGTGTACACAGAGGAAACCAATCCTATGAGTATTTAGCGCCTAAGGGGCTAATCCAAATTACACGTTACTTTGTGTAGTACGTTGTTGGTATACTCTAGGGTGACTGACAAGTCGTAAATTCCTTTGGTGAAATCAAATGAATAATAACGTACGATGGATAACTGTCAGCTCATTACAGCTGACAATTATCCATCGTATATTATTTTTATTGATTATATATATATATATATATATATATATATATATATATATATATATATATATATATATATATATATATATATATACAGAGAGAGAGAGAGAGAGAGAGAGAGAGAGATAGATTACTCTTTTATTTGTTTCAGTCATTGACTGTGGCCATGCTGAGCACCGCCTTTAGTCGAGCAAATCGACCCAAGAAATTATTCTTTGTAAGCCTAGTACTTATTCTATCGGTCTCTTTTGCCGAACTGCTAAATACGCGGACGTACGTAACGCACCAGCATCGGTTGTCAAGCGATGTTGGGGGACAACACAGACAAACATACACACACACACACACCACACACCACACACACACACACAACACCACACACACACACACATATATATATATATAACGACGGGCTTCTTTCAGTACATACGTACATACACATACACACACAGACACACACACACACACACACATATATATATATATATAAACGGCGGGCTCTTTCAGTACATACGTACAGACACATACACACACACACACGCACACACACACACACACAGCATATATATATATATATTATATATATATATATATTATAATTATATATATATAATATTATATATATATATATATAATATATATATATATATCCCCATTTTCTCATAATCATTGTTCTTGTCTTTTCCTTTCTGTTTCCTCTCATCGATTTCTCTAGTCCCCTCTGGAGACATAAAAAATCATGATAGCATTCTATGAAATTGTTGTTGCCCCTGACTTCTACATGAGTGTCTCCTTCGCAATCCGATAAATTTCAACAGTTCTTCATTGTACTCCTAGCTTTGACGATCATATCAAGGTGAGTCATTTTGTTATTTCTTTCTCTCTAGTTTAAATTACCTGATGAAAGCGGTTTTTCCATGATGTAATCGTAGCAATCGAACTATTCATTATGGGATGACCTGATACATACATACATACATCCATACATACATACATACATACAACCTACAACTACATACATATATATTATAGGCCTAGGAGTGGCAGTGTGGTAAGTAGCTTTAACGAACCACATGGTCGGGTCAGTCCTAGTGCGGGCAACTTCTACTATAGCCTCGGGCCGACAAAGTCTTTGAGTGGATTTGGTAGACGGAAACTGAAAGAAGCCCGTCGTATGTTGTGTGTGTATGTGTGTGTGTGTATGTGTGTGTGTGTGTGTGTGTGTGTGTGTGTGTGTGTGTGTTGGTGTGTGTGTCTGTGTTTGTCCCCCAACATCGCTTGACAACGATGCTGGTGTGTTTACGTCCCCGTAACTTAGCAGTTCGGCAAAAGAGACCGATAGAATAAGTACTAGGCTTACAAAGAATAAGTTCTGGGGTCGATTTGCTCGACTAAGGCGATGCTCTAGCATGGCCGCAGTCAAATGACTGAAACAAGTAAAAGAGTAAGAGTAAAAGAGTACCATTCCCTGTATATCTGGTTATATATCAGAGTAGCCTCTCCTAGACACATGCTTCAACAACAGCTAAGGGATGCTTCACTCCCAGTGGCCTTCCAGCCCCCGGACACCATCTCGGAATTTCTGCGTGCCCATGCTATTGCTAGAGAGTCGTTGAACATGCACTAGGTTCATCCGGCCTTTTAACAGGTTTTGTTTTAGTCCTGCTGGGTTTCTAGTAACCATCCTCACCAGGCTATCTTGGTGGGGGTGCCGGCTTAGTAGCCGACAGCTAGACCATGCATATATATATATAATATATATATATATATCCCCATTTTCTCATAATCATTGTTCCTTGTCTTTTCCTTTCTGTCTTCCTCTCATATCGATATCTCTCTAGTCCCCTCTGGAGACATAAATAAATCATGATAGCATTCTATGAAATTGTTGTTGCCCCTGACTTCTACTATGAGTGTCTCCTTCGCAATCCGATAAATTTCAACAGTTCTTCATATGTACTCACTAGCTTTGACGATCATATCAAGGTGAGTCATTTTGTTATTTCTTCTCTACCTAAGTTTAAATTACCTGATGAAAGCGGTTTTTTTCCATGATGTAATCGTAGCAATCGAACTATTCATTATGGGATGACCTGATACATACATACATACATACATACATACATACATACATACATACATACATACATATATATTTATAGGCCTAGGAGTGGCAGTGTGGTAAGTAGCTTGCTAACGAACCACATGGTTCCGGGTTCAGTCCTAGTGCGTGGCAACTTCTACTATAGCCTCGGGCCGACCAAAGTCTTATGAGTGGATTTGGTAGACGGAAACTGAAAGAAGCCCGTCGTATGTGTGTGTGTGTATGTGTGTGTGTGTATGTGTGTGTGTGTGGTGTGTGTGTGTGTGTGTGTGTGTGTGTGTGTGTGTGTGTGTGTCTGTGTTTGTCCCCCAACATCGCTTGACAACCGATGCTGGTGTGTTTACGTCCCCGTAACTTAGCAGTTCGGCAAAAGAGACCGATAGAATAAGTACTAGGCTTACAAAGAATAAGTTCTGGGGTCGATTTGCTCGACTAAAGGCGATGCTCTAGCATGGCCGCAGTCAAATGACTGAAACAAGTAAAAGAGTAAGAGTAAAAGAGTACCATTCCTGTATATCTGGTTATATATCAGAGTAGCCTCTCCTAGACACATGCTCAACAACAGCTAAGGGATGCTTCACTCCCAGTGGCCTTCCAGCCCCCGGACACCATCTCGGAATTTCTGCGTGCCCATGCTATTGCTAGAGAGTCGTTGAACATGCACTAGGTTCATCCGGCCTTTTAACAGGTTTTGTTTTAGTCCTGCTGGGTTTCTAGTAACCATCCTCACCAGGCTATCTTGGTGGGGGTGCCGGCTTAGTAGCCGACAGCTAGACCATGCATATATATATATATATATATATATATATATATATATATTATATATATATATATATATACATATGCACACATATATGTATATATTTATGTATATGTGTAAATAGGCATATATTTATGTATGAACGCATGTGTATGAATGTATGTTTGTATATACGTATGTATATTTGCATGTAAGCACGCATGTATACAAATATGTATGTATGCGGACATGCATGTATGTATATATGTATACTCTTTTACTCTCTCTTTTACTGTTTTACTTGTTTCAGTCATTTGACTGCGGCCACGCTGGAGCACCGCCTTTTTTAATCGAGCAACTCGACCCCGGGACTTATTCTTTGTAAGTCCAGTACTTATTCTATCGGTCTCTTTTGCCGAACCGCTAAGTAACGGGGACATAAACACACCAGCATTGGTTGTCAAGCAATGCTAGGGGGACAAACACAGACACACAAACACACACACGCATATATATATATATACATATATACGACGGGCTTCTTTTCAGTTTCCGTCTACCAAATCCACTCACAAGGTTTTGGTCGGCCCGAGACTATAGAAGAAGACACTTGCCCAAGATGCCACGCAGTGGAACTGAACCCAGAACCATGTGGTTGGTTAGCAAGCTACTTACCACACAGCCACTCCTGCGCCTATGTATGTGTGTATGCACTATGTACACGCAGGCATATTTTCATATATGTGTCTCAGTGTATGAATATACAGATAGCTATACATACATATATCTATGTGCGTATATATATATATATATATATATATATATGCACGTATGCATGCATTTGTGTATGTGCATATGCATGCATGCATATATGTATGTATATGTGTGAGTATGTATGTATGTATGTATGTATGTATGTATGTATGTATGTATGTGCAATGTATGCACTAGAGATTATTTCTGTTTGTAAAATCAGTGACTCACTCCGAAACAGCCTGACTCCTGGTTTGTATTTTTTACATTAATATGGCAGCCATAGCTGAAATGTAAAATTTTGTGGTATTCTCTAAAGTATGGTGTGTACATGCATATATTTACATACAAATATATGCATGTGTACATAGTGTATATAATGGATCATGATCCAAAATGTATCCTTGTGAAGCATATCCACATGTTCACATTAATCAAATGTATGTATTAAGATGTTTTATATCGAATAGGATAGATACAGCAATTGAAATTTCCAGTGAATTCTTTTTAACGAGCAATCAAATACCAAAAGAGAAGAGTGAAAAAGTTGTTTTATCTTTAACTCCATGTTATTCGTGTTTCGTTACAGGATAGGAGTTATAAAGATATACATGTAGAAAAGATGTATAGAATCTCGTATCTGTGATTTTACAAAGATTCAAAAATAGTTTTATTATTTAGTATTTTTTTTTTATCTTTATCTGAGAATTATGGATAGGAGAATCTAAGCATTTTTCTACGTGTATAACTTAGTAAACTCACATCCTGTAATGAAACACGTGTCACACGGAATTGAAAATATATACAAATTTTCCGGTCGTTTGTTTTGATACATGTATGTATGTATGTATGTATTATGTATGTATGTATGTATGTATGTATGTATGTATGTATGTATGTATGTGTATTATGTACACTGGCGAAAATAAATTTAAAACCGATGATAAAAGTTCTATTTCTTACAAAATATTTTCTTACTAACACCATACAAATTATTCTTATCTTTTACACCTTATGCAGAATTTATTTCTCTTTCGAATGATGCAGTCAATAACTATTTTTTATACAACTTGAAGAATTCTAATGCTAAATTAATATAGACGTTTCAAATTTACCAGTAAAATTAGTTTAAGACCATGTAATACGTATACAAATTTTTTTACCAAAATGGGTGGTCACACCCATTTTGCATAAGGTGTAAAAATTGAAAATAATTTGTATGGTGTTAGTAACAAAATATTTTGTAAGAAATAGAACTTTTATCATCGGTCTTAAATTTATTTTCGCCAGTGTATGTATGTATGTGTGTATGTATGTATGTATGTATGTATGTATGTATGTATGTATGTATGTACGAGTCATGGTGATAGTCTTTATGTGGGCAAAGACTAAAAATCTCACCTCTGTAGTTTAGGTCGTAGCGCTCGCCTTTCACGGCCATTTGCGTGATGTAAATTACATAATCAAACCGCATCGTCAACTCTTCAGTAAGGTGTTACCTTTATACGCAACGTTAGTGGAGTGTAGAATTCTTGACGAAAGTAACCATCGTGAAGACAGCAACCAACTCTGCGATGGCTACTTCTTTGAAGAAATCTTTAATCCAGTGATGTTACGTATAAACGTTATATATGTCTCTGAAGTTTTGACAATTATGTAACTACTAATTATTTCTGTTAATGAAATATATGTAAATGGTGTAGTTAAACATCTTTAAAAATCTCTAACGTTTTACAGTTCTATATTAATGGATGAGGAATTATGTTCATTATTTACATTATTTACATTCGACGGATATTTGACCTCATCTTGTTTGTTTCGGCTGATATACCCTCCAGCCTTCTTCAGGTGTCTTAGGGAAATTTCGAACCTAGGTTCTCATTCGATGTTGTTGTTGTTATTATTATTATTATTATTATTATTATTATTATCATTGTTGTTGTTGTTGTTGTTCAGGTCACTGCTTGAAATCGAACTCGGAATCTTGGGGTAGTTGTTGCTTGGTGCGTGTTATGGATTCAGGACATCCGTACACTGCAAGCCGCCCTTTACTGGACGATACCTCAACTTCAATTCCCACCATCCATACAGTGTAAAGAGAAGGATTTCTCAGTGCCTAAAACATCATGCAAAGAATATAAGTAGCGATCATGATACACACCACGAAGAAATGATCGAGTCCAATAACGATTTGTTATGCAACAACTACCCCAAAAGTATACTATCCACTCAACTTATGAAGAAGAGAGAGGATGAGGCTAATAAACTGTCCACTGTCTGTCTACCCTATGTGAAAGGCCTCTCCGAAAAGATACAAAAGATATGCAGCCCATATGACATCAGGAGAGTATTCAAGAGTAATACAACACTTCGCAAATATCTCCTTTAAGTAAAACCACAATAGAAGAGAATATGACCAAAGACTGCGTGTACTCCATCCCATGCGGCTGTGGCAGGTTATAAAAAGGCGAAACATGCCGCCCCCTCAAAATAAGAGTAGACGAACATCTCAAAGCTGTGACACGAGGAGATATTGACAAATTGGGTATAGCTGATCATGTATGGAAAAATGGAGACCACCTCCCTCTGTGGGATGAAGTTAAAATAACAGACAGAGAACACCACTGAAAAATACGAAAACTAAAAGAAGCAGCACATATGCTAGGACACAACCTCCTAAGCAGACCAAGTGCAGAGATGAGTAGCATATGGGAACCGGTATTAAGGAAGTATAGAAAAATATTAGATTTATAAGCTCTAAAATTCACTCCATAATTCTCTACGGGCATATACCATAGTGGTTAAGTGCGCGAGCTACTAACCCCAAGATTCCGTTAGATAAGTTAGGGACAGGTGTTCTCTGTACAGAATACACTTCGATGTGCTCAAGAGATTTGATCATGGGCAGGTAGAGGAGTAAAAGTAAGGACAAGCAAATTAGGTAAGTCGATTTACATAGAATATTAAATAAAGTTAATACAAAAAAATGTACATGTGTATGGATATAAAATAATCCGACTTACAGAATATAAATGATATCAGGAGTTAAGTGGGCAGCGTTTTACGAGTCCAATAGCTATTTCTGGTGGCTTGGTAGTCCGGAATAATTATAGTTACTTGGATCCATTCTCGGACAACACTGCCTCCATCTTCAGAGGAGAGTCTTACATTTGAGTTGTTGGATTCCATCCTGTCAACACCTCAAATGTAAAACTCACCCCTGACGACGGAGGCAGTGTTGTCCGAGAATGGATCCAAGTAACTATAATTATTCCGGACCACCAAGCCCCCAGAAACAGCTGTTGGACTCGTAAAACGCTGCCCACTTAACTCCTGATATCATTTATATTCTGTAAATCGGATTATTTTATATCCATACACATGCACATTTTTTGTATTAAGTTTATTTAATATTCTATGTAAATCGACTTACCCAACTTGCTTGTCATTACTTTTACTCCTATATACATATTCACATGTACACGTATGATGCTACTCTATACTCCCATCTATAACTCTGAAATCCTACAAACTGTCCACTGAGAGGATTCTACCTTCGAATGCAAAATTCCTGGAAAGGTTATAGAATTATCCTCTCACCATTCGATGGCATCACGAGAAACTATACGGATTTAACAGCCAATGATTTGAAGAGACAACATATGTTTTCTTCAGGTACTGAGAGAAGGAGAAATCACTTCCCAGTCCCGTTTTGTCTAACCACTCCAGGACCAACCCAACATCATACGGAGTATCGTCGACAGAGTCTCTTCTTACCCATCTGGAGCTCATGCTCTCAAGGGGAGCCTGAGGGGTATGTGCACCTGTCAAGAAAAGAAGTACGCCCTTCTAAATAACGCAATTATGCCCTTTTCTCCTGGAATTGTAATCCCTTCTGACCTTATACGCTCCCTTCAAAAAATTCCTGGGACCGCGCCTGAGCTGACAATTGCCAACCCTATATCCAAGTGAAATTTCATATATGGCAACAGCCTGCAATATCAATTAACAAGAAAACTAATCTATCGTATTAATGCCACCAAAGAAATGCTCTTTTAATGAACTTTAAACTATTGGTTGCTGATAAAGACCGTCGTAATTCCAGCTATCTCATATATAATTCAACGTAAACGACCCATTTGTTTATAATGAGATTCCCTTTCCGCATAATATCAGTGCAGACTGCCAGTACAAATACACAGCTACAAATAAATATATCAAACGCTGCTATTGCACGATACACAGCACAGTCACCTGAGACAGATAAGATGTACGTTTCTATGGAATGTTGTTAACGTATGGAATGTATAACCTGACACATCACTAGATCAGTTACCTCTCCACTTGGAACACTAAGCATACTACTCTATTCATTCCACTCCATTTCTTCCCATTCCTATTTGACGTCGTTGACAAAATCATACAAGCTTGTATGTACAATTACTTGGCACCACAAACATGTTCAATCTATCACGTGGAATCCGAAACAGAATTATCTGTTGTCGCTGTTTAACCAATTTGTTTGCACGACAAGAGTGAATCGATGGAACTTCACCCTCTCTTAAAAACCATTTTTATTTCCCTTCACGCCGGACATCGACATTTGGTGAATTAGGAGATTATCTAAGTTAACGAAACATTGAGTATGTGAAGTCGTGTCAGATTGTTAATAAACACTTTTAAAGAATAAAAAGTTTTTTGACTGGTACAGCAATGCACTGTAATACAGACAATGGGCTATATACCTGTTGTAATTTAGTCATCTGATGTGATATTTCATGATATTTGATGTGATATTTCAGAATATAAAATTCCTTCTTCAGATATTCTTAGATGGAGTCGCTGCTATAATCAGTTTTCTAACGACTTTTCTATATATATAAAAATAAATAAAAAAGAAAAGCCGTTAGAAAACCGATTATGGCAGCGACTCCATCTAAGAATATCTGAAGAAGGAATATTATTCCGAAATATCATATCAGACTATGGATGACTAAATTACAACAGGTATATAGCCCATTGTCTGTATTATAGTGCATTGTTGTGTCATTCAAAACTTTTTATTCTTTACAAACAATACGCAATGCTTCAAGCGAACTACAACACTCTCCTAAACACTTTTAACTCTCACATGTCTTAAGTTCTACTATCTTTCATTTGTTTACTCATAAATTTCAAGAATGTGTGTGTGTGTTTGTGTGTGTGCATTTAACTGTATATAACGCATGTATACACACACACACACACACACACACACATACAATATGTATATACGTGTGTGTGCGCGCGCGCGCCTGTGTGTGTATATACATGGATATACAAGCATACATGCATATATATAACTACTCGCATATACATTTACACCTATGTATATCATATGTAAATGCGGCACGCCTTAAATTGCTCTGTTCATTCAGGTGCAGTTGTTTGTTATTGTGATTCAATAGCAAATTATTTTTTTTGTATAATCCAAAAAGGTGGGGAGGTTCTTTTGCCTTCACACGCCTTCCTAGAATTATATGGTTGCTGTTTTAGTTATAGGGGAAAATGTCGAGTAAGAAAGAACCTCAGAAGCTTGCAATTCTAGGTAAAGGTTTAGATGAAGTGTTTAGCGTAGGGAGTAGAAGCAAAACAGTAAAGGCAAACCAGCCAAGGGAATTGGATAGTCTTCACTGATGATTGTGTCTAGAGGCGCAAGTATGTTCTAGAAATGATTGAAAAATTCAGTACCGAAAATACAGCCCGAAGAGGATGAAGGGCTGTGTTTTTGGATTTTGTAAGGGCTCACATAATGAATAAATTTCCAAAAGGGTTGCAGATCAAGGAAGGAATGATTAAGTACCTGTTAGGTGTTGGATAGGCAGGGTAAGTTACAGTGTGGGGGAATAAGCATAGATTGGGTTCGGGGGTAGGCGGCTTCTGGGTTGCTAGCTCCCAGGAGCTGAGAGAAGAGATAATCTGTGAGCCACTGGTTGTACTGTTTCGTTTGGATACGGTCTTCTATGATGTTTTTTTAAAATATAGCAGCAACAGTGGCTGCACCATCGTGAACGCGCGTGGCCTAGTCGTTAGGGTATGATACACACGAGCTTAAGATCGCGGTTTCAATTCCTGAACCGAGTAATGCGTTGTATTCTTGAGCAAAACACTTTCACGTTGCTCCAGTTCACTCGGAAGCAAATGAATTTCAGGAATAACTGGGAAGTTATCTTCACAATGGATTCGCGTCTCAATCAGAGAGGAAGTATTGTCATCTCAGTCACTTACACGCCATGAGAACCTGGATAAGCTGCGGTCTTATGAGTCCTAGGGCACATGACAGACTTAAACAAGCTACACTGTCCTTGATATGCCAGTAGTACTTTAATGTGGGGCATACTTGAGCTTAACAGGTGACCAGTAAATGACCTTTTGTAGAAATAAACGAATAACAATGGTTTCGTCCTTAACCACAGGTCCTCACGCAGAAGAAGAAAGAGAACACAGAGCTCCGTTGCGAACAAGCAGGATGAATGTACAACTACCAAAGGCTGCAGAGAAATCGTACTTCATTCCTTACCCATCTACTCACGCATGCAAACAGTCTTTTTCGACGAAACGTCATACTCAGCCGATTTGCTCCCAGTGTCACTTCTGCCCACCATTCCAGATGATCATCTCCATCTACTCCTATAGCTCACAGCACCACACATTCTCCTGATATCAAGATCACTTCATGCAATAGCGAGCATCCCCCTACAAAATATCTCTAAACAACGAGAAGGTATTAACAGTCTATATGTACTCATCAGTACAATTGTTGCCATCCAAGTTCAGCTGAGAAATCCAGTATAACCCCGACCTTCACATCATCTCGTAGTTGGTTGCCCACCAACGTGGACATCGCTCCTTGTGCAACCTTCACAGAATTGCAATGTTGGCCTCGACCGTTTCTCATCTTTAGTTACTGGCTTCATCATCCGATGAGCCAATCGCTGTTCGAACCTCGTGATCCCTACGGACATCTGAGTCAAATTTCAGACCGAAAACAATGTTTTTCCCACCCTCATATGGTGCATATCATGCATTTTCTGCAACTTCAGGTCTCCCAAGCTGCACATTCTTTGTCCAATGCTCCTCTTTTGTCTTCGTTCCTTCTTTTGTCTTCGTTCCTTATTTTCTTTTTCTTTTATTTCGCTTTTCCATTGTTTTATTGAAAGCAGTTTGAAAACAGTGATTCCAAGAAATCAAGAGATAACCAGCAGTTTTAAAGGGGAGTACTTGATTAATGTAGAGTTAGTGATGATTGTACTGGTATGACACGATAATTACTGAAAACGACGTTTCAGCTGATTTTTAATTAAGCAGGAAGTCAAGTTTTGTGGATGCGAGACTAAATAGTCACAGTGATTTTCTACAAATGATTTTTTTCCATCAGTAATACGTCAAGAAAAGATGTCCCACACTTGGAACATTCTCACGTGCTAAACTTAAGCGGGTTCTAAAGCCAGCAGCAACAATAAAGATTTCAAGCTAATATAGCTAAGAATGAAGCTCATAGTAACCTTGAGACTAACTGTAAACCTGAGGCCCGTCGTGAACAAAATGCTACCAGACAGATTTCAGATAGACAACTGGACGTGACGCCTGATGAATAACAGGCTTGCCTTTTAGAAAAAACTGCTACACATTGAAAATGACATTCAAAATGATAGTATCGATAGTTTTCATATTCTTCATCGAGTGACAGTGAAATTGTCGAATATTTTGGTCTTTGTTTTAATGGGTTTCGAGACTGCAAGAACGGTCGGGATAGCAACCACTTTCAGTATTTGATTACCAACAATTACTCAGTATCGAACGTAGTACCAGCTATGGCTTGAAAAATCATTTGAGATTATACGGTAGGATAATTCACGATCGTATCTTTGATAAGATATGCTCCTTTATCCATCACAACAGATCCTGGGATGATATAATTAAATAGTTACGAAGAGTTTGTCTTACTAATATAGAGTATAACATTGAATATTGTAAGTTCTTAAAATGAAGTTTATTTTTCTGGTATTGTTATTACTATGAACAACATTATGTTAATTAATAGGCTTGTGTTTAAAGCTATGTCATTTAAAAGAGAAAAAAACAATTTTTCATATTCATGCATAGTTTGCTAAAATCGCCTTACTCTAGACCAGTAGTTCCCAAACTTTTTCGGGCTGCCGCTCCCTTGATACCCAGGCCACATTCCTAGCGCCCCTCTCCAACTAACCATTACAAACATAGACCTCTTTCTGAAACAAATTCAAAATGACTGTATTTCACAAATAAAACTTAACCTAATGAACTCATTATTTTGTTGTTTTTACATGAATCGCTACCCCATTATCGCCCTACTTTTACATGAATTGCTACCCGATTATCGCCCAACTTTTCTTCAACGCCCCTTTGGAACTTTCCACCGCCCCCAAAGAGGCAATACCTCCCACTTTGGGGACCACTGCTCTAGACCAATGAATTTTACCTCAGATCAAAACCGAACTTCACTAAAAATAACAAAATAACCCTTTAAGAGAATCAACTAACTGGAATGGTTGATGACCGTTTCCCACAGGGACGTCAACGGGGCAGAACGGAAAACTTGACTACCAGAAAAATAAAACGTCATCAGTAATTTAACGAATCAAAAATTAGATACGTCCACGGAACAAATTATAAATACGCTGGATTCAAAAATAAAACGCCGTTACAAGCAAAAATCCCTACACAGAACGGAAAAAGAATCACAGAAACTGTAACAAAACCCCCCTTTTTTTGCTATCTTCATTTCTCTCTTGTTTTTCTCCCTCTTAACTCAGTATGACCGAACCTTTGATGATCCACTTTTCTAATTGATCACTTCTAACACTATTGAATTTTATGCATTTAAACAAGATGATCTACATTTTTTATATTACTGAATGCTGTAAACATTTAAACCATATTTGATATTATTGAATTTTATAAACATTGAATGATTCAAATGTTTTTCTATTTCGCAATTTCAAATTTTTACCATTGATAAACAAAAAATTGTTGAAAGTAGTTTGGTATGTATGTAAATAAATTTTGTTTTTTAAATCTGATGAAGCTCCGTGTCTTAATCCGAATCTCCTATGACGATGAAGAATTTTATTATCATAATTATTTATAGACAGCGCTTGGCTACGGATGCGGAAACGGCCGTAAGATTTGTTACGTCACCTATTTGTTATGTCTTGCTTTGTATATTAAAAAATAAGCTATAAATGTGTTTGTTACTGAGGTTTTCTCCATTTTCTGAATATATATGTACACATATATAAGGTTTTCTAATTCAGGTTCATTTTCAGCAACAAATTCTAATATATATATATATATATATTATATATATATATATATATATATATATATATATATACATATATATATATATATATATACATATATATATATCGATACAATAATTTTTTTTCCCCTGACGAAGGAGGTATTATCGAAATGCACCCTAGTGCTTTAAACATAATACACCCCTGAAATGGCCATAGGGATAAGTAAACATGATTTCCTTCTTATATATAAGGCTTATTTTACCTGATTAAGATTTCTAAACGATGAACATTATTTTACTTTATTTACACGATATATATATATATATTATATTTTTTATATGCTCCTATATGTATATATATTTATATATGTTTTATATATTTTATATACCTATATATTTTTATATATTACTTATATTATATTTTATTTTCTACGTCCTTTTATAAATGTATTCTCTTTGAATCGCTAGAATATTAATTCTAAGTTTTAATGATAAGAATTTTTCTCGCACCATACCATATTATTATTATTACGTGCTGTACATATGAATTTTGTTCCATCTTGCGGGTTATATGTTTATTCTATAATTAAATGTTCGAATTATGAAATGACATGCGGTTGACTTTGTATTTGCTTGTTCAATGATTTTAGTTTGATATACATATATATATACATACATACATACATACATACAGACAGACAGACATAATCAGAAAATGGAGAAAACCTCAGTTAACAAACACATTTATAGCTTTTTTTAATATACAAAGCATGACATAACAAATAGGTGACATAACAAATAGGTGACATAACAAATCTTACAGCCGTTTCCGCATCCGAAGCCAAGCACTGTCCATAAATAATTGCGAAAATAAAATTCTTCATCTTCATAGGAGATTCGGATTAAGGCACGGAGCTTCATCAGAGTAAAAAAATAAGAGCGTCCAATATAAACAAAGGGAAGAAGGAATAGCAAAGAAAACATAGCCTAGAAAATAAGTCTAGAAGCCCAATATATTAAAAGCATATAATCTACCATTCTTGGGGCTACGAGGTCCGCAGGTAAAATAGTAAGTTAGTAATAGTCTAGGGGGTGCTACAATTTATTTACGAGTAGTTTTGAATTAAGTGGGGTGGCACGATGTTTTAAAATTTAAGGAAAGAAGTTATCAAAAAATATATATATAAGGAAACTTACAAACATGATTATCAAAAGGCAGTACCAATGTTAACGAAGTAAACACAAGTAAATATATCCAAAACATTACCGTGGGGTGCTTAAGAAAGTTTACTCACAGAAATATTACCAAGAATCCCACC
>NC_043000.1:89919589-89924589 GCF_006345805.1 Octopus sinensis
ACTAGCAAAATGTTCCGTTGATCGGATCAACTGGAACCTCTGTTGTCTTCTTCTTTTCTTCTTCTTCTTTTTCTTCTTCTTCTTCTTCTTCTTCCAATCAGAACTCAAGCCATTAGCCACAAAGAATAATTTCTAATTCGAGCCTACTCTAAGCTACTAAGAATGCGTGTGGCAACTTGGAGATCCACCCACCACACACGATAGACTGGCGGTTGCACGGGCGCGAAAGCTACGTTGTTATCCTCATTCCGTAAACGGTGGCTTTTAACGGGTGGAGAGCTGAACCATCTTGGGGTGCAGAGGATTCGCAATCTAGACTAGCGTCTGAAAGTTTACCACACCATAGTTGGTTACACCATGGTTCTTCTGCTTTGTGTCATAAGTAGGAAGAAAGAGTGAGAGAAAGTTGTGGTGAAAGAGTACAGCGAGGTTCACCACCACCACTACACCCCACTACTATTGATTAAATAAGTACTAGTTATGCACTGGGGTCGATATAATCGACTTAATCCGTTTGTCTGTCCTTGTTTGTCTTCTCTGTGTTTAGCCCCTTGTGGGTAGTAAAGAAATAGGTATTCGTTTCAGTGCTTTACGTACTGAGTTCAATTTTCGCTGAGGTTAATTTTACCTTTCCACAAGTCTTTAAAAATGAATTACCGGTTTAGTACAAATACAGCGTCGATTTTCCGGAACCTTTGGTTTGAAGGTGGCCTTTCCGGATTACTGATATTTTTCCGAACCAGGTGTTGTCACCTTAGTCAACACAACCAAATATTAAATTTATTTGAATTTTAAAATTAGATACAGATACCTGTACATAAGCACAGATAGCTGTATAGGCGCAGGCGTGACTGTGTGGTAAGAAGCTTGCTTCCCAACGATATGGTTCCTACCGCGTGGCACCTTGAGCAAATGTCTTCTACTATAACCACGATCCGACCAAAGCCTTGTTAGCTCATTTGGTAGGCGGAAACTGGAAAGAAGCCTGTCGCGTGTATATATATATATATATATATATATATTATATATATAGTGTGTGTGTGTGTGTTCCCCTTCCACCATTTGACAACCGAAGTTGGTGAGTTTACGTCCCCGTAACATAGCGGTTCGGCAAAAGATCGATAAACTAATTACTAGGCTTAGGAAAAAGTCCTGGGGTGGATTTGTTCGATTAAAATCCTTCAAGGCTGTGCTCTAGCATGGCCGCTGTCAAACAACTGGAATAAATAAAAGAAATATAAATGATACAAGCTCATTAAAACTACTGTGCATCAATGAACTAGTCTGGTAGCCGCGAGATTTTGAAGTTTCTGTTCGTAAATTAGTGTGGATTATAAGAGGTTCCGGATTAGGACCATCAATATCCAGAAAGCTGGTGTTATTCCTGTACTTGGATCGACTAATTACCTCCGGTTTATGCCTAGACCAGAAGCCATTATTACAACCGCTGTGTTTTCGTCAATGTCATTCTTTATATTAAAAACACGTGTTGTGTACATCTTTTATCTTTTAAATGATTTAGTCATTAGACTGTGGCTATGCTGGGGCACCGCCTTGAAGAATTTTAGTCGAACGAATCGACCCCAATACTTTTTTAAAAATAAAAACCTTAGTACTTATTCTATCGGTCCATTTTGCCAAACCGCTAGATTATAGAGACGTAAACACACCAACACCGGTTGTCATGCGGTCGTGTGGGACACAAAGACACACATTATATACGACTGGCTTCTTTCAGTTTCCGTCTACCAAATTCACTCACAAGGCTCTGTTCGGCCCGAGGCTATCCAGTGGGATTGAACCTGTAATCATGTGGCTAGGAGGAAAATTCTTACCACACACCCACGTCTGCGCTTATATCCTTGTAATGATTCTAATTACGAGAAAAAGGAAATCCTCAAAAAGTTACGGGTGAATATCATTAATTATGTTGATTAATATCTGTATGAATGTGGCGAGCTGGCAGAATCATTAGCACGCCGGGTGAAATGCATAGTGGTATTTCGTCCATCTTTATGTTCTTTCGGCGTCGATAAAATAAGTACCAGTTGAGCACTGGGGTCGATGTAATCGACTTAGTTCCTCCTCCAAACTTGCTGGCCTTGTGCCAAAATTTGAAACCAATATTTATCTGTATGTGGAGGCGCGTGGCTTAGTGGTTAGGGTGTCAGCACAATGATAGTAAGATTGTAGTTTCGATTCCTGGACCGGGCGACGCGTTGTGTTCTTGAGCAAAATACCTCATTTCACTTAGCTTCAGTCCACTCAGCTGGCAAAAATGAGTAACGCTGCGATGGACTGGCGTCCCGTCCAACTGGGAAACACATACGCCATTGAAACCGGGCCCATGAGCCTTGCTAGGCTTTAAAAGGGCGCATTTATTTATTTATTTATTCATCTGTATGTAAAGCTGCGAACTAGTGGAATGGTTAGCACGCCGGGCAAAATGCTTAGCGGCATTTCGTCTATTTTTACGCCTGAGTTCAAATTCAGCCGAGGTCGTCTTTGCTTTTCAGTTTTTCTAGGCCTATAAAATTAGTGCCAGTTGAGCATTGAGGTCAATGTAATCGACTAGTCTTCCTCTCCAACCCCAAGTTGTTGCCCTTGTGCAAAAATTTTAAACAAATACTTATCTGTGTGGCGTAACTATTTGGATTTATGAGCTTTCAGTTGTTGTCAATAATTTTGATAACCCCTTGCAGAATCCTTAATTGCATCTATGAAGCTATTCAATTTTGCTGTAAAGCAATTTTCTCAGTTAAAACTGTAAGGAGAGAGTTAGGGTTTTTCTTCACAATAGTTTTAGGTGTCGTCAGACTTATTGTTACATTCTTCCGTCATGCACACGTTTTGCTTATTTCGTTGTCGCTTTGTCTGCTCCTGCTTGGTTTGCAGCTCTTAAACTGAACGAATATTTAATCTATTTTATTCGTAGGCGACATAACAGTAATTATTTATTATTGAGTAGTTATTAAACTCGTGTATTCAAAAGTGATGATGATGATGTTGTGTGTGTGTGAGTGTGTGTGGAGTAATAGCCATGTTAGCCGCTATCGAGCAGACTTATGGAATGTAGGTAGTTGATCGAAAGAGTAATTATTTCATTAATATCATCCATTAAATTGCTTCATCCTGTTTGTTTCATTCACAAAAATGTTATTTTACTCCTCTCTTGTTTACTCTTTGTCTGTCTGTCTCATTTATCTAATTGTTTGTCTCGTGTATCTGTTTGTCTATCTGTCTGTCTCTTGACTGCAACCATGCTGGGGCACCGCCTCCGAAGGGTTTTAGTTGAACAAATCGACCACAGTACTTATATTTAAGTCTGGTACTTATTCTATCGGTCTCTTGCCGATCCGCTAAGTTACGGGAATGCAAACAAACCAACACTGGTTGTCAAGCGGTAGGGATATAGTCACAAAGGCACACACACACACACACACATGCGACGAGCTTCTTTCAATTTCTGTCTACCAAATCCACTCTGTTGGCCCGGGGCTAAAGTTGGAGACTTCAATCAAAGGTGTCACACAGTGGGACTGAACCCGGAACCATGTGGTTGGGAAGCAAACTTCTCTCACATGTACATTCATATTTTCCTCATCCACTTGCTTTCTCTGTTTGAAACATTCGAGAGCTATGATGGCACTATACTAATCATTAGTCTTGGAATTCGTTACTCAATGGCCTTTATTTTATGTCAACCTGCCACACGCAATTTCTAATATCTTGCAGCCAACTAAAGGCGGCGGGCTGGCAGAATCGTTAGCACTCCGGGTGAAATGCGTAGCCGTATTTCGTCTGCCGTTACGTTGTGAGTTCAAATTCCGCCGAGGTCGACTTTACTTTTCATCCTTTCGGGGTCGATTAAATAAGTACCAGTTACACTGGGGTCGATATAATCGACTTAATCCGTTTGTCTGTCCCCTCTATGTTTAGCCCCTTGTGGGCAATAAAAAAATAAGAATCATTTGTACGCTGGGCAAAATGCTTAGCGGTATTTCGTCCGTCTTTACGTTCTGAATTTAAATTCCGCCGAGGTAGACTTTGCCTTTTATTCTTTCGGGATCGATGAAATAAGTATCAGTTGAGCACTGGGGTCGATGTGATCGACTTAAACCCCCACCCCCAGAAAATACTGGCCTTGTGTCAAAATTTGAAAGCAATATCTTATAGTTAACTAAGACGGCTAGCTGGCAGAATCGTTAGCACGCCGGGCAAAATACATTTCGTCCGTTTTTATTTCCTGAATTCAAATTCCGCCGAGTCGTCTTTGCTTTTCATTCCTCTTAGGGTCGATAAAATAAGTATCAGTCAAGATCTGGGGTCGATGTAATCGACTAGACCCCTCCCGCGGAATTGCTGGCCCTGTGTCAAAATTTGAAAGCAATATATCACAGTTAACTTATTTTATCAATTTCCGAGATAGAAATTGAACCGAGAGTGTGAAGAAGTATAACTAAATACTGTGACATCATCAACATTGTACAAATTCTGCAGGTTCTATAAAATAAGTAAAATCTTAGTTTGCTTTTAGCTGTAAAATTGCAATCGATGGAGAATCTTTTAACAACTCTTGCCTTTAAGCCATCGAAATTTTCGCTTACTAGGCGTAGGAGTGGCTGTGTGGTAAGTAGCTTGCTTACGAACCACATGGTTCCAGGTTCAGTCCCACTGCGTGGCACTTTGGGCAAGTGTCCTCTACGATAGCTTGGGGCCGACCAAAACCTTGTGAGTGGATTTGGTAGACGGAAACTGAAAGATGCCCGTCGTATATATGTATATATATATATATATGTGTGTGTGTATGTGTGCGTATATGTTTGTGTGTCTGTTTGTTCCCCTCCCCCAACATCGCTTGACAACCGATGCTGGTGTGTTTACGTCCCCGTAACTTAGCGGTTCGGCAAAAGACCGATAGAATAAGTACTAGGCTTACAAAGAATAAGTCCTGGGTTCGAACTGCTCGAATAAAAGCGGTGCTCCAGCATGGCCACAGT